>NC_044257.1:9489346-9624346 GCF_003957555.1 Calypte anna | reverse complement strand
AACAAGTTTCATTAGTAATTTTTAAAAGGAAATTAATATAACTGGTTCTCATGAGAAGACATTAAAAATGCTTCTGTGAATCATAACTCCGTGCGCTATTAAGGGAAAGAAATGTATAGTAGGAAAGTAAAAGCTTCACATTTTTTAGTTACTTTGTACATTTCAGAACTGATCTTTCACTTGGCATGTTGGTAAGTCTTTCTCAAAAATAACTCATTGTAAACTGAATCTAGAGAAGCGAATGGCTAGGATTGAGAAGCACTTAGCAGAACAGTAATCAGGCCAGATTCTCTTCGGTTTAACTTATTCTTGCTCCTTTGACATCACTGGTTTGCAGCACTAAGTTCTAATCTATCTAAGATGATTTGGTCTGTGAGTAGTCACTGATATTGGTGTCAACATTCTGAGTATCTTAGAAATTTAAGAAATTCTGCTCTAGTCACATTTTTGGAACTCTCAGCATATGCTAGCTGCAGTTTAGTAAATTATTTAAAGAATTAGAAGAGTGAAAGTATCTGTTTTGCAAAAAAAAACCTTCTCATAATGTTGAAATGAATTGGAACTGTTCTTAAGTAAGCAGTGTAACTCAGTGTATTTGTTTTCAGACTGTGATACATTCATAGATGCTTCCTACACTGTGATAGCCTTGATCACGCTTCCAGTTTTATATTTGAAATTTGTTGGCAAATGCTTATTTCAGAAACAACAAACTGTGTTGTAAAAAATTAGATTATCCATACTTAAGAGTGTGTTTGTAAGCAAATACAGGCTGGTGGTCTCCCTGAGTGATTCTGTTGTTTAGTGTCTGGCTGAGGTGTGGATGTGGTTACAGTCACAGTAAATTTCCCATTCAACAGAAAATGAGCATTGGCTTTAGTTCCCTGGTTCCTTATTTGCCCTATTGAAACAGATACTGTAGTACACAGTGCTGTGTAGTACAATGATGTGAATTCATCAAAACGTGCATTAAGGGGCAACACTACACAAGGGTAAGGTTATAAATATGTTTTACAGTTCTTAGCTTCTTCTCATAAGAATAGTTCATGACTGAATGTAAATTTACAGTAGGTGCTTATCAAATGTGAAAATGCTTGCAAATCAGAAACAAACTTTGGGACTGTAAACATATTTCAACAATAGTTCATGCAAACAATATGTTTGATAGTAAGAAATAATGCTCTCCTTTAGTTTCTGTGTGAAGCAGGTTGACATATTATCGTATATACAGAATTATAACACTTTGGAGTCAGGGCACCATATGCAATCTCCAATCCCATTATCAGAATGCCTATTATTAGGGAACATGTGAAAACATAAAATATTATTGTTTAATTATAAAGCAAGAACTAAATATCATTCAGCATGAAGAGATACAAAGTACAATTAAATTAGTTGATTTTGCTTCTTTGTTCCATACAGAAGTGATATACAACCTATTAGTCTTCCAAGGTTTATTAAATACTTGATAAAGATATTGAAGTATGCTGTAAGGTCTTGCATAAAGAAGAAAGTTCTCTGACATCTAAAAGTAAGTTCTGAATGCCACTGTAACTTGGGCATGTGTTTCATGTACACGTTAGTTGGAACATTTTACTCCATTACAGTAGAACCCTATAAAATCTTTTGGGGTTGACTCGAAGATGCACTTGTAAAGACAGTAATTGGCCTATTACAGTGATATTAATTAACATGTTAGAAATGTTTTCTTTATTAATGAGAAATTCACACATACTATTTAAATTAATTTGTATAGTTTAAAATTAATTTATTGTGGCCTTCGATGACCTCAAATCTACTAAGACAAAGCTGGAGTATTGTACTAACTGTTAAACCATTCATTAAACATTTTATGCAAATAGTGTTTGTTTATAAACAAATTAACTGCAAGGATTTTCAAAACAGGTGCTGTGTTGTGAATGCGTACTAAATGATGTGGTACTGAAAGAATTAATTAGACCTTCAGATGTAATTAGTTGCAATAATTTGTGTGATTAGCGGCTTGGTTAAGAAGTAAGACACACACATTGTAATGCATGGAAGAGTCACTGCAGTAGCTTTGTCTTTCATACGGTGAAGATGAGATTTCCTCATGTTTAGGAAATTTTTCAAAAAATTGCTGACATAGCTGGAGTTAATTGCCAAGTATCCTGTAGGGGGTAACGTGTGGTTTTTTATTTTTTTTCCCCTCGGCTTGTTGTGATGCATATGCATAGGAAGCAATACCAGTTGTTTGTACCTCAATGAAATTTAAAACCAGAAGATTCTTAACCCTAGATCTGCAAGTCTCCAGAGGAAAACCTGATACCATATTCAGGGTTAGGAACATAGGCTGTGACAATGTATACGAAAAATGTTTGGTGTTTCAAGATGAGTTCTAAATATTAATGGATTTTTTTTTCCCAGTTGCAACTCTAATTCTGATTTTTTTTCTCCTCACTTACACAACAATGCAGTCAACCATTGGCTGTACCTGAAAAATGTTTTTGAAACGGGCTTTAGTCAAAACTGATGAAAAAGGAAGTTATGATTACTGATACTTTGATCCTATTCCTAGTTATGATAAATGTGCAATACCTTTGTGACTTGCAAGAAAGCTTTTTCATCTTGATAATGCCTTGATGCCTAGTGACAATATTAGAGAGTATGTTTGAAATGAATTAATATGGGGACTTGATCTTTGTTTTACCTTCTTGAAAAGATGGATTGACAGTAAACTACAGTAGATTCACTTTGTCATCACTGCTGGAAGTTGCTATTGCTGTACTGTTTAAAGAAGAGGCCAAAGCTATTGTGCTGTGAGGTATCAAGAATACAAAATGTAAAGCACACTTTGAGAGAATTTATTCCTCTGGACAGGTCCTCTTATTATTGGTAGAAACAAACTTGGGGGGCCTGCACATGTATTGTGAGAGAACAGGTATGTTATCTGTACATTACTTTGTCAGAAAAAGTAGAAGAATGTAGAAGAAAGAAATAAGGAAAGTTCAGATATTCATTTCTCAAGTGCAAATAGTCAGCATCTCAGAAGATGTGATGAGAAGCTTCTTGGAGTAACACACCTCTGGTGAATGCTAGAGGTGTTCTGAAGGGATATCCTACCATGCATTTGTTTCACGCATTAAGATAGAACTTCTGAGGTGTGAGCTAGAGAAGGCCTTGTTTAAAAAGCAGTCTTACCATAGTTACCTAATTGTTTATGTGCTTTTAAGTTTTTGCCATACAATATCCAAGAGTTTTTATTTAGTTCAGATCTGACATAAGCAGCAAAACCCAACAGGAAGTCCCTGGTTAAATGGTGAATGAAATGATGATGTCTTCAGATTACTGACTGGGAAGCTTAGTTATTAAATTATGGAATCTTTTTTTCACTCTTTGCCTAAATGGACATCGTATTAATATGTATAGTAGTTTTGTATTATCAAGGAAGTACACTTCTGAAGCTCGAGATATTTTTCTCGAGGCATATTGATGGCATTTCAGCTGACTCTTTGAAAAACCATAAACATTTTCCAGATCCACTTTCCTTATCTGAGAAATAGCTGAACTCCATTACAGGTCATCACCCTAAGAATAACCCTCAAAATCTGGGTTTCTTTTCTATCTCAATAGTCTTACTATAAAGAAAAAATTCCTAAAATGTTTTTTCAAAAGGAAAACAGTAGCTCCAGTAGACTTTATATTCTGTATTTGTTAAATGTTGATTGCCAGAAATAGCAGATACAAGACACCAGGGGCTTAATATTTCAGTGGCAGACATCAATGTAAATCTATCAGACCAATATGGCATTTACCTCTCCTGTACAGATACTGGTGCATACAAACAGGTGGCCTTTGTGTGTAACACAAGTCTGTAATGAGACTGAGAGGATTCACAATCTAATTCTATTACAGTCCTCAGATTTGTAGTTCTGATTGCAACTAAATTACTTTGCAGTGAATTTTTCCATTTAAAATAGTTACTAAGCCATAAGAAGAATTTTCTGTACGAAACATTTTCTGTGATACTGCTAAGTGTTTTTTATATACCTCTATGCAAAGCAACACTTGAAATCCATGTTGTCTTCTTACAAATTGTAGGCTTATTGTGCATTTATCACTCTATTGCAGTCTTCTGTAAGCACAGGATTTCATGCTCAGAAACCATTGGTAAACAATCCTGTTAATTCTTAAACATACAAGAAAAGCTAGAGTAATTTTTCCCAATGCATCTATTAATCTGACTCCAAATAGTGTTCCTCAGCTGACCTACCTATGCTTTTCTAGATGTCCCAAGTTGCTAACAACAGTCACTTCACCATGGGTGTCAGACCTCTATCAGCAGCAGGTGACTGGTATTTTAATTTTATTTTTGCTTTCAGTGAGACACAGTACTGACTATTTTCAAGTGTAGTGTCTACTCAGAGTGTGTGTTCTCAGTTGAAGTACAAAGAAGTTTTAGGGAAACAAGGCTCTGTTTTCTGTTTTAAATTTATGTTGTGAATAAAACCACTAAAATGCAACTCTCTCAGCAGTAAACCATAAACCCAGTATAAAACAGAAAACTAAATTACTCTTAATTAAAGGAAAAAGAGAGTAGTGTCACATTCTTCGGGGAAAATTTGGGAGGTAAAATGGAAGCACTCAAATTGGAATTTAGCCAATATGCAATGAGCAGTGTTCTTTGTGAAAAATATATTATCAACATTTGAATATTTATGGTAGCAATACTAATGATTAAAAGAACCATGGAAATATTTAATGAGCCCAAGTCATCACATGTACAATTTATGTCCTACTGCAATGCTGGTACTGCCAGCTCTAGTAACAGCATTGACTTTGTTAACACACTAAGGTATTCGTTCAATGCAAAAAAGGTAGAACCAGTCTCAAGATCTTGATAAACTTGTGCTTCTGCAACCTGAAGGTGTCTTTTTTGCATTCTGCATGCAAATAAGTCCTGACCAGTTATAACAGAGTAAGGAGGAAGCCAAGGCTGTAGTATTACAGCTATAAATTTTTTTTAATAGACATGGAAGTTTCTCATGTAAATTTTCAGCTAATTTGCTGCATGGAAGTATATTTAGAAAAAACCCCTATTGCTAGACAGAATAATTTCAGGCTTTTACTACTTGTGCCAAATCAAACTTACATTACATTTTTGCCTTTAAATGTCTGTATCACCATAAATAAAATACTGTATTTTAAAAAATGAACGTAAATTCAGGTTTGGCATAAAACCTGGTTATTCCCATTGAGTTTGGTGAGATTGCAGGGTATTTCCATAGAGAGAACTGTGCCCACTATATTAATCACATATCTCTGTTTGTCTTCTTCATAGGGAAACCACTTTCAAAGTATTGGATGCTGTATGTTCTAACAGTATCCTGCTCAAAATTAAAGTGTATGTTCCCCCGATAGACATTTTACATGCAAATAATTTTGTATTGCTATAAATACTTTGTAGCTTAGAAATGCAGTGTTCTCTGTCATGGAGATCATAATTTTTGAGAGCTGCATTTGCTTCAGATGATAGAGAAATTATAGGCTACAATATGTGATCAAACAGCAATATAGAAAGCTTAAATAGAATGCGCCCTAAGGACAAAGGCTGCTGAGGACTATAGGGGATAGAGTAAATGGGAGTTTTAGCAAAGCTATCTCTGATTCCAACAGATAAATTATGCTCTGCCTTTTTTGTATCTCTTTGGGACTGAACTACATAAATTATGACCAAATATAATTTAGGCTTTCAGCCTATATTTCTGAACATCCATCTTGTACATTTTAAGTATAAAAATTACCATTTTGCAGCAGTATGAAATTGAGACAAATTTTTTCATCTTTGCATTTAACTTCTACATACTTTATAGCAGCTAAAGGGTTAGAGAGGACCTTGTTACTTTGCAGGGGGTGATGTTAGCCGGATGTTTGCATTACTGGGTTAAGAGCTACATAAGTATGAATAAGGTTTGAGGGACAGAAGAGTGTAGAATTGGGTATTTTTACCATAGCTTTAAATAATAAGTAACTTGTTTTTCTGAATAAAAAGGAGTAATTTGTAAATCCAAATCCTTTATTTTTTATGAATTACATTAGTCTGAAGTACAGTTACAGTCAAGTGATCTGAACTTCGGCATGACCACAGAGTACAGGCTTTTGAGTTTGCAGTTTGCTTGAAAGCCAGTGTGTGGATATGAATAAAGGACTAGATCCTAAGAGCCTATTTGCTGTCACTTTAGCACTGTTTTCTGTGGCTTGGATTTCAGTGTAAAATCAACTGAGAATTGTATACTTAATTTCTTCCATTACAGTATGCAACATTTTAATATTATACGGAATTCCAAAATTAGGAATAACCACAAGGTGCACCTTTGAGAGGGTATGTACATGTCTTCCACAGAGCATGGCATGTGGAGGGCCCCTCCTTTGAGGAAGGGAAACTTGTGAGAAATTTGTTTTTATAAAGGAGCACAATTTAAAACTGACCCAAAACATCTTTAAATATCATAACAATAGCATGTAATAATACTGTTAGAGGAGTTTGCTATTCTTAATAAGGGAGAAACATCCCTTTAGACCTGATGTAACTTCTTCTGTACTAAGTATAAGAAATATCTAGCACTTTTGCATGTGAGTATGCCGTATGCAAAGATGTAAAATCATGGGACATAGTTAAAGTGTACTTACGTGCTTTCAATTGGCTTTGTTTTGTATACATCTGATGACTGTATCTTTGGGAATTCAATGCCAGCTTTCATGATGTTTTAAAAATTAATAGAGAAAATGTCTATTATTGGAACAAAATGAACAATCATTCTAAAAAAGAGAACTTTTCCCAGAAATACAATAGGCCAATTTTTTTTCTTGTACAGATTTTCTCTCTGTTAACTTGGTGATGCTCATAGGTACCTTCTTTTGCCATTGCAGTGTTTAACCTTTTCTGTAACTGCTATTCTATTTAAAGCTACAAGCATTCACTAGATTGCTGGCTTTCCCTGCTTTCTGCAGTAAGTAGAGGGAATACTGGAACTAAAGAATTAATGCTAATTGCTTATAAAGATTTTAATGGCAATCACTTTAACTGATGGTAGAGATTAGTCTACTATCACAGACACTATCAATGGCAGCACCAATAGCTTGTCACCTTGCCTTATGTAGGGGAAATAAAGGTGTTTCTGTTATCTACATAAAATGGTGGAATATTTGAGTGTGAAAAGTGTGCGAATGTGGCAGATTCATTTGTAACATTCAGCTTTTTTTTATTAGAAAAAAAATTAAAAAAACTGAAAAGTGAGATTTAAAATGAAACAAAAATGGAGTAATTTATCTGGCTCCTGGTGGGGTTTTTTGGTTTGGTTTTTTTTGTTTTGTTTTGTTTTTTTTTTTGTTTTGGTTTTTTTTTTTTTTTTTTTTTCCCCTAATTGAGTCTTTATTCTTTTTTCTGCTGAAAAGTGAAAGAAATTGGAAAAGGAAAATGCACCATTCTACAATCACTGCCATAGTGCTGCAGCATATTTCTGGGGTAGGAGTGAACATGTGTCTTTGAACTGTGCATTGTGTCTTCAGTGGTTACATTTATTTTTTCGACTCTCTCCTAAAGTTCTCCTGGTCAAAGACCCAACTGACACCATGATTACACCGTTATCTTAGTTTTTCAAGGGGTAATCTCTTGCTGCAGTGGTCAAGAGTTTTCACAAAATAATGTATCGTTTGCAGACCTTATGATTGATTTTTGCAAATTATGGCTGGGAAGATGGTCTTATGGCAGAGGCTGGACTGTTCTTGTATTGTAGAAGAGGATGAAATGAATTCTGTTAAACTTTACAACCCCCTCTAGTCATTAATTAAATGGTGTATTTTATTTTTTAGGTCATGAGCTTTAAAATCAACGTATAATAGGAAGACTATGAGTTAGCTACCATAGGGTTAAATTTTGAGTTGTTACTAAGTGATTTCATGTCCAGAGAGCCTTCAGCTCAGGATGCATAACATTTATCTGCCCAAAATTAAAAGGAAATGAAAGAGATTTATTAGTGCTTGTTTCTTGAAGATGATTCTCCACTTTTGGATTGGTTGAATGATTGAGGATAAAAGGCTTTCATAACGATGTTTGCATTGTACAAATGAGCTCTAAACAGAAGTGCTGTCCTATATGCTGCTGACTTAAGGATAAAAGTACTGAGAAGAGAGGGTAGCCTCTTAGAAGTTTAAGATTATGACCAGAATCCTCTGCAAAATTCTAACTTAATTGCTAGAATTTAGGCTGAGGCAATTGTCTATATGACTAAGTTTGCACTGAAGTTTGGGGAAAGAAATTAAGAGAATGGTCGAATGAATTTTGAGGCACAAATAGACAATCTGATCATCAGTAAAACTGGTGGTGTGGGCAGTGATGCTGTAGTCGTTGGACTGAGTGCATTCAGAAAGAGCAGAGGTGGTTTTAGAGAATATGTGGGGGAAAGCAATAGAGGTGAAGTTAGGGAGAAGTGTGTTCATCTTTACTGTGAAAATCTTGTTTTCTGTAGATATTTTAGACATTTGGATGTATTATAAATCCTTTCTTAAGATGTCAAAGAAAAAAAAACACCATTCCAAAAATGAGTAATACCAAAGTATCTTGGGAAAATGGACATCATAAATTTTGTAGTACTCACATAAACATGGATTAGTTTTTCTAAGTAACAAGAAAGGTATGTGCATCATAACATCACAGTTCCAACCTAAAAAACCCTTTTAAGTTTTTCATTGATATTTGTCCTTTAAAGACTTCTTGATAAGAAACATAAACTGTAAGTTATATTGACATTTATTAGGTATGAGCTTTTAATTTCATATATGTTAATCATAATCATAACACTAATAGTTTTGCAATTTCTTGTGCACCTTAGATAAGTGTTACAATTCCTATTTCTTGAAATAAAACTTTGTCCCCCAAAGTCTACTCTTCTCAGAGGAATTAGCTGCACTGATGCTAAAATTTTCAAATATTAAAATGAAAGCACCAAAAGTAATGAAAAAAATTAGTGATTGGACTGTGTACCATATGCTTTTCATTTTTTCCACAAAAGCATCCCCTACTACAGTCTTCTGCACTCTGTTCCAGATGTGCTAAGGGCTGGAAAAGGTGCTGCTGAAAGGTCTAAAGGCAGATTGGACTGGGGGCCAGGCAATATTCTGACCAGCACATTGCATTGTATTTCTGGTGGGTGACTTGTAAAAGGCCATTGCATGAAGTGTGTAAATTGGAAAATACAAGTGCTAACTAATTTCAGGAGCTGGAGAGGACAGAAAAGTAGGATAAGACTTCTCTCTCAATCCCTGTGCTTCAGAGCTGTGGAATTAGGGCAACTTCATGATATTGTTTGCCATAAATTTCTTGGCTTTACCATCTTTATGTATTTTTTTCTAAGAACGTTACACTATATTGTCATTTGTATAGGGAATGTACTCTGAGATACATATATCTAAGGATTTGAGAACAATCTTTAATTTTCAGTAAACAGCTTGTGAATGTATGGGCAACTTGCACTAATTAACATTGGGTTTCACAGTGAATATTTTAATGTATGGATTATTTGGGAGTTTCTGGTATGGACAATTTGCTAATTCATTTGTATGATTGGTCACCCAACCCATAGCTGACTTGTGCTTATGGCATCTGTAAATCTGTGCATCCCTGAAAGGCTGCCTGAGGATTCCTTTTTTCTTAGTGTGGGCAACACAAGCAAGATATAAAAAAATAACTCTGAGGAATGTTAGGAATTCTTGAAACATTCCATTCTAATTTCTTCAAAAACATTCTAATTTTCTCCTAGTGACTAATTTAAATATATGATTATGATTCTAGGACTTACCTCTAAGTAAGTGCAGATGCAAAGATTCAAAGTCAGAGCATGAAAAAGAATAGTTAAGTTGTATCCTGAATGGCAATGTGACCTTTTCTTGATGGTTAAAATGGTGACATCTTTATGGCTGAACATGTTTTTAAAAAAGAAATTATAAACTTAAACTGCAATAATATATAGGTTCTTAAATTACTTTAAAAAGGTAAACTGGACTTACTGCATCTTGATTTTTTTTCATAAAATGAGAATAATGCAGTGTTCTAATATATGTCATGGTACATCTGATTATTTCTTTGTACCAAGGCTGATCTATAGATGCAGAGTCTATACCTGAGCCAGTATTTTGTATTGAAACTCCTGCCTAACAACAGCTACTACCAAAAAGTTTTATTTTTTTAAATATGAGCACTCATGCAGTGTAATTCTGAGGTCCCTGAGATTTTTGCAATATCTTCTTCAGTTTTGTCATCTCCACATAATTATTTTAATATCATTGATACAGATTATATTTCACTGATGCTTTCTGCTGTGTGATATAGCACGATGATAACACGTATTGTGTTCATCGTGGCTTCCCTGTTGGATTTACAGAGTTATTTGTCAGAAAGTAAGCATATTACACAGTTAAATTCAAAAGTTTTGCTATGTTAGGGTGGTGGTTTACTTATCATCAAAGATGTACTGTGAAAGTCCCAAAAAGAGAATTGTCTTGAGTTGTACTCATCTTCAGTTTAGTAGGTGAGCATCATAAAGAATACCTCTGATATACTGCTACTCACTAATAATACTTTGTGCACATGCACTGCTCAACTGATCAACAAGATCATTTGGAGTATCAGGTCCAGAACTTGATTTCTCTTGACACTGTGAAAGTTTCTAGGGTTGGTTTTCATCACCTGATGAAATCTGAGTACACAATCTGTTAGGTTGCTAATGCACTGGCTTAGGGTTTTATTGATCTTCAAATGATGAGCCTGATCTAGTAATTGGAGTGATGTTTGATATTTCACAATATGTGTATAGGTGTTCAGACAGCTTCCCAGCATTTAATTTGGAGCAACACAGAGAATTTTGTGTAGTTTGTGAGGCTCTAAAAGGGATACAGAGTGAATAGTGCTGCCTTACAAAAATTGCTGTTACTTCAATAAAATAGCATGAATATTGATTTTTTTTTTTGCCTGGCTTGTGTGACTGGAACAGGGGAAACAGTGCCCAGGAAGACAACAATAAAAAGCACGGAATTGGAATTGAAAAATTCTGTTTTAAAATCTATTTTAAATTTGAATTTAAAAATTCCTCAGGAGTGCAGTTCTATCTGCTGAGATGGTCAAAAATTTACTCACCTGTGTATGCTCTAAGTATTGCTGAAAATTTAGGTAGTGATTGAATTCTATGCCATAACATTGCTCTAGGTCTTTTAAATGGCAGCACTAAACAATGCAAGTACTAAAATGGGAGAACTCAAATTGGAGCCTAATAAGATATCACCCCATTTTTGTTCCTCATATAGAACAATGACCTCTCATAAGCCATTGCTTTCTTACTTTTCTGAGGGTTACTGTGTTGCCTTGATTCCTTCCCTGATTATCTTGAAGCCTGTCAAGTTGGGAAGCTTTCCCTTCCCTTGCTCTTTCTTCCTAATAGACATGAAACAGTCCAGTCAATAATATTTTACTTGTCTTCCCACTGCATGTCTCTTCCTCTGATCAGTTTAGGCGGGTTTGACTGCAAAAAGTCAGAAGGGAGGTTAAGATCTGAAAGTTCAGCCAAATGTTATCAGCCACAGAGATGTTGCTAAGGGAAAGGCCTTACAGCCCCTAAGACCGGAGCCAATAATAGCTGCACATAACTGATAACATCAACAGCTGTCAAAGATCCAGGCATTTGTGGTTCCTCTGTAAACTCAAACACCTGTATTCAGTCAAGCTTTGATTGTTATCCCCTCTTTCCCTGTCATTTTGATTCGTTCCTTGAAGGTGCTGCCAGGATATTCTAAGCTGCTAGTTGATTTATAAAGTGAAAGAGCCCTTCGAAAGTTTGGCACAGTTTGAAAAATCGACTGAGGCTCTCGTTCACAGAGTGACAAGTTACTTTGACATTGATATTGACAGTATTCTTTTAATTAAGTTTTAGACGATGTAAGGACAGGTTCAGATCCTTGAAAGCACGGGTTAAAAGTACGTTAACAGCTTCAACATGTGTCACTTAAAAGAACATTATGTACTTTAAGATGGTTTCTTTTGTGATGAATCAGATCAAAGTGACTAATAAACATTCTCCATGAAAGCCCTTCAGAACACAGTATATACGTTTGAGATATTTAAAAGATAAAGTTTCTAAGATCAAACTGTAAACTAAGCTAACATATCTTAAATAGACAGCTGACACTGTTGTCTCGAGACTATAAATTAATATGCAGCACCGAAAAAATGAGAGTTTTATTTTTAATGGGACTTTCATGGTAAATTATGCAAAGGTTGTTCTCCTTTTCCAGTCACATAGGGAATTGTGCAGAAATGTGCATACTGCAAACTGATATAATGTGCAGTTTTTAAATGGCTGGACTGAAATCCAGGGTCAAATATGTAAATTATTTTCTTATTTATTATTTTATTTTTGTTCTTTTGTCCTTTGTAGTGAACTTGAAGTCATTGAGAAGAGTGGCTACAGCTGAGCTTGGTGTTTTGGTTATGTTCCTATAATCTTTTTCTTTTTTTTTTTTTTTTCCTTCCACTTCTGATCTTTGTTATTTGCAACTTTATTCCAAATAACTGATGTTTACTGCAGTGACAGATGAGAAATGATGGGAAAATTACCTAAAACTCATATGTAAAAAGCTAACTTTATTTCAGAGAAAGTGTATCAGGATGTTTGAAGATAGGCATAAAGGCTCAGGCAATGTTTTATCTTTAAGAGTGTGAACTTTGACTTCAGGGAAGTTTTCTGTATTTGAAGATGTTCACACACTGCAGGGGAGTTTAGGACTTGGTATGGGGAAACCCAAAGAAATACAACTATAGTATTACACAGCAGTCCTTAACTTTTGCATCATGGGAATATGTTCATAATACTGGAATACTAAGAATATGTTTATAAAATACCTAATGGCATCCCAGTAACATTTGATATTGTCCTCAATTAAAACCTGTGTTTCCTTGTAAATGTGTAACTTGGTTTGAAAAATACTGAGACCATCAACTGTGTGTTTGATTTTCTGAAATTAGATTAAGATTCCTTAAGGTTTCTGTTAGGAAAAGTACAGTGAAGAGTTTTCCAGGGTTACTTTTCTGTTCTTTTAACTATCAACTGCTCAGATGCTGGGCTTGAATCCATTTACAATTTCAAATTTTCTGCTACATCTCAAGTAAGATGGAATGGAGACTTGCTGTATATTATGGTTTACTAATCCACATTAGCAGGTATTTTGAAGCTTGTCATATTCTCAATAGAATTAAACGTGGTTAAAAAGTCTTACAGGAAATCTTTGCATTTTGTCGTTTTCAAGCTCTTTGGAATTATAACCTAAATATTATCCCATAGTGACAGTAACATTTATTTTAAATAAAAGAAATAAATATGAGCTTCCATTCTCTCCCGAAAACAATGTGACTAAATGAATATGACTGAAGAAGTCTTATTACTGGTCTATTCAAAAGAAACACTATACATTTAAACTTACTCTTCATCACCTTTAGAAGTTGAAGTGAGTATTTTGAAATTCAATGAAATACATGAGAAAGTATATTTCTAGGAAGTTTACTTATCTGCATTTTGGTATATATGAGGATACTTCTGAGGTGACAGTATCATTTGATTATGATATGATTGATATGTTGCATATTCAGTCCATGTGAATAAAGCTGGGAAATGTGCACTAGGTTAGAACAACTCCCCTGCTTTATTAGGTTGCTGTCAATAATACCTTGGTTTTGCTTATCCAGTACTATGCTGTGAGGATTAGATTACATGGCTTTTTAATATTTATTTTCTCTTAGAAGTACTTGGTGATGTGAAATCTGCTTGTTCTGAAATTATGTAAAAATAATTTCACTGTCCTGTTTTATTGCATGTAAGTGTTTTAATTATCCACGTGCCTACTGTAGAAATGGTCAAAATAACATATTCTGAGTGCTACATATAATACTGAGTCCTCCTTTGAAACCATTTTTTAGTGAATGTCATTTTTGAAGCTCTGAAAACTCAGGCCTCAACCCTCTTATTCACCCACCCTATCTGTATTGAGTTCTTGAAAAACAGTTTGTGAGATGATAATGAATCTTGCAACAAAAGTCTGCCTGTTGTGTGTTCCCTGTCTCCCACATACGTATGTGTGTACAGTTATGTGTGGTGAGACATTAGGGAAATGTAGCACAGGACCTACCTGACACTCGTTTGCATTAGAACAGCAACTGGAGCCAGTGTGGGGTGACAGGATGCTTCAAATGACAGCTTGCTCTTATTTGAGGTAGCTAATTTGAGCACCTATTTCTTTCTTTCGTCATTTGAAATGAAACTTTTTGAAATAAATAGCTTTGGAAGAATTTCAGAACTCTTGCACGAGGGTAAATTTTCATCATTAATCTTATACACCATGCATATATGCTGTATACACCAGAGACCTGAAGCCCTATGAGGTCTGTTAAGAATTAAATTCATTCTTTGCTGGAGTACCATTGTGGTCAAGGTCCCAATTGTACTGCCTCTCTTGTGAGACAATATTCTTACGTTTGTACATGGAAGCAACCGAGATTGTGCATAGCTGCAGAGATTGTATATTCATTCTTGAGATATGGAATTTTTAACGTGCCATTTTCCACATATGATAACCGAGGGAAGAAATTAACACATTTCAGTCAGCATAAGATGGATTTTTGGTAGGGCAAAGGTTAGATTTCATGGTTTCCTGTCTTTCAATCCATATCTATTCCTCTAAAATGATGATTTATTTGGAAAGATGTTTTCTGTCTTTCTAGCAATATAACAACAAAGGTGAAGTATGTGTGCCTGCTATTAACTTCTTATGGGGCACATATAAAATTCCAGGTAAATGGGAATCATGTGACTGGCAAGGGGATAAAAGTTCTCTACAGTATTCTGCTTTAAAATAGAATTACTGTGCTACCTAATTTGTTGTTTTTCCTTTTTCTTACAGAGAAAAAGAAAATTGCATGACAAAGGTTAATATAACAATCTTCTCTTATTACAATGATTTATGTATGCTGAGCATTAACAGTGGAATGTCATCCAGCTCTCCTTTAATTTGCAGACATCTGGATTTTCCTTTGTTGGGATCACAGTGGTAGATGACAAAGCTGTACTCTTGAGAAATAGGAGAGAACACTGTCATTCATAGCTTGTTATACCACAAACACTGAGCTCTTAACAGTTATCTCTGGCAAGCCAGTGGACTTCAAAAAATAGAGTTCTGTTTTTATACAAATGATTCTTGCTAATGAAATACATGGGGAAGAATATTGTATTAATCTTAAAATTATTCTGATCCTTTAATATGTCAAATGACTGTAGATAGAGGTTAAAACAACCTAAATGTGAATTCTGCAATTTTAATTCAGAGCTATCAATGCAGCAATTTGCAATCATTATGCTTTAAAGCAGCCAGTTTTGTTTCTTTCTGTAATGTAAGATATAATTCATGTTTTAGAAATGTTTGAGAAGTGAAGAGCAGGGCAGTTTGATTAAAGTAAAATGCATTTGACGTGTTTGAATCAATTGTAATGAGAATTTTTTATTTTATTGGTCTTTTAACCCAGAATGATCTTGGTGCTATACAAAGGTATGGCTAGTAAAAACAATATTTCATTATCCTGGGTATCATTGCTCCCCATGTAAATCAGACACCTCTGACATGAAATGTTGATTTCAAGTATTAGACTTCAATGGAAAATTATAATTTAGCAAAAGGATTATTCTTATCTGAGAAGTAAAATGACAACTTTGGCTTTCATTAAATAAATACATGAGCTGCAAGTTCACTACAGTATGAATGCTTGCAGTAGCCACAAATGGTATCTTAGCGTTTTAGTAGCTTCAGTCATCAATTATAATTCCTGTAACATTTATAGACTTTGCTTGCTTCTCCTCTATCTCTTTTATGGCATTTGATTATGGTTTGCACGTTGTAAAGGATCCTGTTCTTGAAGGACCATCTTGCTGCCTGTATCAGTAAACCTGGTAACAAGCGAAGTACAGAGAGAAGTTGTTTTATATATTCAGTAGATTTTTCTGCAGGGTTAGAGACAGATTGTTACAAAATAAATTCTCTAAGTTGTTTTTCGATGATTCAGTCTTATTTTGCAGGTTGTTTGTTTGGTTTTGGGTTTTTTTTGTTGGCTCTTTATTTTTTAAGTAGTCTCTGGCTGTGTGTTAAATTTTTCTGCTTCAAAAACTGAAGATTTGATGCAGAAGAATGTTCAACTCCAAAAGCATCCTTTTAATATATGACTTAATGATGGATCTGTTTATATTTTGTTTATGTCTGAACACAGTTAATTCCTAGAATGTTTTATTTAGTTTTTAGCATCCATGCAGTTTTGAATTCATGGTTCACTTCCTGTAGAATGCTGTTGTAATAACTGTACCAAAACCTTTTCAGTGTCATCTCATGGACTTTGAACAGAATGGAAAAATATTATTTCTTAATTCACATGGTACAGTTTGACCCACCTTGACTTGGACAATGAACGCTGACTGCCAGTGTTGGCACAGTTTTTGTCTCTTTCCTTTCTGATTAGTCATTGAAAGCTACTGCTTTTCTGGGATCTGCTTTTGCTTTTTATTTGGAATATTTTCTTTGGAAAACGTTGCACTTGTAGTGATACAAGTGTTGGGGTCTTTTAACCTCTTCCATGCAAGATCATGGTAAGAGATACATATCTAAATGGTAGCATTTGATTTGTGGGTCTTTTGTTTGCTTTAATCCCCTATCACCCTCCCCTCCTTCTCCTAAACTGTTGCATTTGCTCAAATATATACATTCCTTAATGCTCATACCTTTTTTCACACAGGTGGAGAGTTACCACAGATTCCTGAAATATAGCAAAGAGAGTTTGACTCAGTTGTCTGTCTTAATGAAATATGTTACTTGGAATATTATTTCTACTTTTTTATAGAATCAGTTAATTGGATTAATGTGACTGCAAGAAACAGCTCTGCTCAGACTAGAATGTAGCTTGAACTTTTGGAGACTGACATATTTCTTGTGTTGCTAATCTCTGCAGTTGGCTACTGTTTGTTTACCACTGAACATGCTTTCTAATCGTATTGCTATAATCACACAGAATCATTAAGGTTGGAAAAGATCTCCAAGGTCTTCAAGTCAACCCAACACCACCATGCCCACTAAGCCATGTCCTGATACGCCATGCCCACACAGTTTTCAAATCAAATTAGCATTGGTTTGTTTCCATACAAAACTTACTCTTTTCATCTATGGACCATTAAATAAACAAAATATTAAAATATGGCAAATTCACCTCATTTTACATATGAAGACAGATAATTTAGCATCAAAATTATTTTAAGAACGTGCAGCATCCAAAAGTGCTGTCTGAAATAAGTTCATTTGGAGAGGAAAAAAACCCCACTAATAAAAAGCAAGGAAAAAAAGCCCACACTGGAGATCTACTCACTATGAAATACAGGATGTGATAGATTTTGGAATGCACACCTGATCAAGCAAAACACTATTCACTTGTCCTTGTTTTTAAAGTTTTCCAAGGGAAAGCTTACTTGGAAACCTTATCTGTGCTTCTCTGGTAAACGCTCCATTACTCTCATGAATTCAGCACGTATATTAGCTGATGCTTAGATAATATGACTGAAACTCTATTAGTTATAACAGTGTCAAATAAGGCTTGCTTTACTTGCAGATTGTTGCTGCTACATGTGGAAAATTTGGGAATTTTAGTTTTTTCTTTTTACAAAGTAAAGAAGAAAGTATTTCTGACTTTTCTTAAGAAAACCAGCTATAGAAACCTTAGGAGTAAATAGAAATAAGAAATTTAAGTGAAAAGAGAAGACCTTTTAATATTAAATTTGGATGATATTACTTGCTTACCAGATCAAAAAAGGGAAATTCTGCTGACTGGCAGTAACCTCATTTCAGAAAAAAAAAAAAAGAAAAAAAAAAAAGAAAAAAAAAAGAAAAAAAAAAAAAGAAAAAGAAAAAGAAAGAGAAATTTGAACTATTTCTGCTTGGAGAATGAGAATAGATATTTTTATGAAATAACTTATCCCCTCATTCTCTGTATGATCCTTATTCCCTCATACCATAGTAAAATAAAGCCCTTTCCAGCCTAACGTCATGTTACAGCATTAGTGTGATTCCTTTAGTAATTAATAGAATTTAGGCTCCAGCATAGTCAGTTTTGATTAAGCAAACATTAAATTAATTCAATCTGCAAACACTTAACTCTGTTAGAACTATTGAGGGAAGAAAGCATTTGGATGGACGGCAGAACGCGTCTTCATTGGATTGCTGGCCACCTCAGAGTAGTTAACAGTCAGATCAATACAGCTCCTAGAGCTATAATAAAATGGCTTCGACAAGCTCATCTGTGGCTGAGAACACAGTATACACATTGATTTCCTGGCCTGATATAACCCATTTACCTATTCAGCTAGTCCGTTAAGGAAGGTGTAAGGCTACAAGGGCCCAAGGGAGCAATGATGCCTGTAAGTAGGTTAGCAAATACTTGGAAATGTCTTAATTTGCTTTACAGTTGCTGCTACTTCAGGGAGATACGTTGGTTGGTTGGTGGTTTCTTATTTTTTTTTCTTTTTTTTTTTTTTTTCTTTTAATAGGAAATGGTTTATGTGTAGTGTCTTACCCTTTTGTAATGGTTTTTAAGTTGGGAAATTTGTAGTGCTTTGTGCTCAGTTTTTATCTCCGTTAAGGTCCTCACTGTTCTTCTGACTTTGGGGTCTGAACATTTGTGATCCCCAAAATTCTGACTCATCAGCCTGTCAGCTTTGAAATGTACACATTAGAAAGAATATGTCAAGTCAAACTTTGCCACTGGCATCTGGTTTTTTGTTCACTTCCTTGCTTTTTTTGAATCTGATAAGGAAGAAGTCATAGAAAAGGAATTCATACATTGGGATAAATGAATCAACATGAAATTGTTCCAAGGCGAGTTCTTGCACTACTTTTGGCTGTTTATTTCTTACAACTTTCTGAGTTATATGTTGCAGAACTGGCAACTGGATAAGTGGTTTTGGTCCAGCTGTACTATCAGATTCTGCTGAATTCTGTTCTACTTCTGCAGTTGAATGGAAGGAAGGGTATGAATGAACAGGAGGGGAGGGGAAGCAACCAGTACCTGATACCAGCTGCTGCCAAACACTGACTTTGAGGTTACCAGCTGAAGGAAGTTTCTTCTTTAAGGGGTCTCCTAAGTGGCCTAGAACTGCTTAAGTCTTACCCAAACTCTACTTTCATATCATGCATAAAACGGCCAGTAAATTTTCTAGTAGTTTTTCTCATGCCTTTCCAAATGTTGTACCTTGTAGAATGTGGAAATGAAGAGCAAAGACTGATGTTTGCCATACTGTGTCTCAAAATACATGTATGTGAAAAAGCTGATTTTAAACTAAATGCAAATCTTTATTCATTTAATTGCTCTCCAACTCATTTTTTATTTCCATTTGGTTTGTGGCTTGTTTTATTCCCTTTGTAATTCTCTCTGTGCTTCTGTACTGAGCGGGTGGATACCGAAGCTGTTCATGAGGAAAGATATATTGAAAAAGACAGAATAGTAAAGTGGCTGATAGGCATTTATTAGATTCAGATAAACTGTAATCTTAAGTCATCTTATGAGCATGCTAATTACACAATGACATTACCTACATAGAGTGCCATTGCTTTGTTAACATGTTATGCAAGGTCCTTTATTAACACTGCAAGAAAGGACTTCCTCTCATTAGATGGTTATGCAAAACTATAATTATACTTGCCTGTGAAAAATGGTGAAGTTATGAAAGGCTTGCTTCTTGAGGGCTTTACTTTTTTTTTTTCCCCTTTGCAGATTATAATCACTCTTTCTGTGGAGAGAGGGTGACACAGTTTAAAGTAAGAAATTTGTTTCCATCCAAGGTTTAGAATTCAGTAATCACTTTATCTTTCTGCTAAGATAACTATTATCTGTGTTATTGTAGCATTAAAATAAAAAACATTATGTGATAACTCTGACAGCGTATGTCATTTTGAAGAGAAATTTGGATGCTGTCACTGAGGAGAAAATTAGCAGTGAATGACTCAAATTTAAAATTCCCTTTTGATATAAACATAAAATATTTTGGATGTAATTATTACTAGTGGTTTCAACTAAAACACTTTTATCAAAATGCACTTTTTTTTTTCTGTGAGGTACCTTTGCATTTACATGTTTGTAACTGTGATATAATCTCCTTATAAAAATTCTGCAATGTACAAGTGATATGCTAAGCCTCTTCAATAGTAATGCCCCATTCACCTCAAAAAAGCATGATGTAACCATAACCTTAAATAGGAGAAGGAGGAATTACTGATCAGTTTTTACCTGTATCATTATGAGTACTAATCTTCAGCCATGTCCTTTTAAAAGCTTATGTGGAGGTGAGGTCTCATTTGTTCCATAATTTGGGCATTTGTACAGGTCTGGCTGTCCTGGGATACTTTCTGGTGCACTTTCTACTGCAGACATATGTATAGATTTTATTTATTTATTTACTTGTTTTCTTTTCCTATTTTCTTTTGCAAGAAAAGACTATGAAGCCCCTCTTTGAAGCTTTCTTTGCTAGAGTAGAAATAACACAGGAGGATGTAATGCTCTGTACACGCATTTCAGATGGAATTCGTCATGCTGAGGGAAGGAAGCATTTTGTTTCCATTCTGTGGAGATTAGAAACTCTGTAAAATATTTGTGTATTTTAGTAGTCCACATAAATTTTGCAACTGCTGTGATAATTTTCTGTGTCCTTAAAATCAATCTATCCTAAATTGTACATCTGACTATGCATTACAGGCCTTAAATCTATGCTTTCAAGTTCCAAAATTCTGTTGTGGAATTTTGATTGAACAGTGCATAGTTTTTGTAGTGGTGATATGAACCAGAAGTATTACTATTACTACTGCTTTTACTGTGAGATAACATGATGTTAAGTTCAAAGTCAGTGAGCTCAGAAATTTGCAATATGATTGCAAGGACATGAATTGTACAGTGAAGATATTTTGACCACAGAAGTGTCCTTTGTCTGGTATGGCGATTGAAATAGTTTTGTGCATATCTCTTATGACATTGTCTTTAGGTTGGCAGGTGACCTGTAAGTCACTTATGAGAGCTGGAGGCATGTGCAGTGCTAATGGACAATGCAGATATAATTTCAGGGTACAAAACAGGCTTGGTGGACAGTAGGCAGCTGATGCTCCTTTATGATTATCCTGAAATGTAAAGCAACTAAATGACATATGGCAGAAGAATATATAGTACGTGATACGTTATAGACAAGGCAGTCGAGTGTGAGATGACAGCAAGAGAAGCCAAAAGAGAACAGGCAGTGGGGTTGAGGATATACATCTGGGTTGGAGGCTAGAAGTGGACTGGAAAATGTTATGCCACTTCATGCAAGTGGAACTGAGCATTTTAGGAAAATCTGACTTCTGAGAGGGAAGACCATTCATACTGTGAAGATTTAAAGTGTAAACTGAGGGACTTGCTTTATGAGAGACATTTGGTGGTCATTAACAAAGAGTGCAAGTAAGATCAGAAGTGGGATTAGTAGTGACCACTTCAGCAGTGAAGCAGAATGGTTGTGGAACAGCTCCTGGGATGGTCTCCTAGCCGACTGGCTCCTCAGCCTGCAAGTCACAAGGAGAAGGTGTTACCTTGGTAAACCACAACACTAAAGGTCATGAAAAACTCAGGCTCCTATTTCCTTTTATGTTTTTACATGAAACATTTATTTTAGTGGCTTAAACCATCAGAATGGTTTGTATTTTTCACAACATATGGATTTACATTCTCATTGCAATAGACTGCATTTATTTCAAGTGAGTTCAAAGGATGTGTGAGACAAAATGGAATATGACATAGAACACTGATACTGTTGTGGCCTCAAGCAAATACAGAAGTTGTACACCAAAACACTATACTGCTAAAGGCAGCCAGAACAGTACTTGCACAGAAACTAATAGGCTGGAAACAACCAAAACACCCACTAAGAATCTCCCTAATGGCTTATGGGAATGTGCCTCATTTTGTGTCAAAGGTGAATGCAACTCAGGCACAGGTCAGGACTTGAAATCAAGACTTACAGATTGGAAAAGTCTGAGTCATCTTAGAAGTCAGACAAAGACATAAAGGACATGTAGGTCCAAGAACATCCACCAGAAGCCTTGTCTTTCAATACATGACTCTAACCACAACTCCTTTTTCTCTTTGAAGGTATTTGGGTTAGTGAATAGCTTATTAAAACAAATATGTTGCATATTAGGGATGAAAAGAATGGAAAAGTGTATGACACATGAATTTCTTTAATAATCTGTGTATGTGATTTTATCCTGGGCCATCGGGTTAAAACATCAATGAAAATTTAAAAAAATGGTTGAAATCAGGAAGCTTGTGACTTCTTCTTGCAACTTATCTTGTAACCTAATATTTTAATGAAAAACTCTTAGTCAGTCTGGGAGTTCTAGGAAAGGGCATCAGCACAACTTGAGGTAGCCAACAGATACCTAAATATCAATCTGACTTCACATGGAATCACCACCCAGTAGGTTATTTCTGGACCTTGATATCTAGGAAGAATTATAGAAAATACTGGAAAGGCAGTGCTGTTTGAAATACCAGGTCTTTCAATCATTGAGATCCCAGAGTATATGCTAAATTTTGCTCAGGTTTACTGAATAAATTAAGTCAAATAGGGATTGCATGTGAACTGCTCAAGCATGGCAAAGTTTTATATATGTTGATGCTACATTTTCTGTGTGGAATGACTTGCCTACAAGTTTCCATGGCTATGTTTCTCTTTAATGCTTTGCAAATCTTCAGACCCTTTGTAGAATCTGATATTTTTAGCCTGAGCTTGTGATTTTTGTGTGGCTTAGAGTGTCTTTGCAAATACATAGCATGGTGGGGTTTTTTGTCAGTCAGTGACTTAGATTGCAAATATAAATGATTCAACTTTTGCTTGAATAGTTCCCATCATACAAGCCAAGACGTTCTTTTAATAAGTGAGACTAATAACTAAAGCAAAAGGACTGGAGTCAGAGGGTCCAGAATTTTGCCGTCAGTCTGACTCAACTCAGGCAATTACCTAAGTAATGCATCAATAAACAAAAAGAAATCAAATAGATTTTTCACTTGAGAATTAAAAAAAAATCAAAATTATTTTGTTTCTTTTATCCTTGACTTCTAAGGCCACAGCCACACACAGAGCTAGGGCAGCAATTGCACCTCACACTTCATAGAGCAAGGCATACATACTGCCTGGGAAACAAAACATCTTACTTTAAAATAAATAAGAAAAAAAGCAGTCTGAAAATTAATAACAAGGAAAATCCATTTTCTTTCTTTCATTTCCTCCTTCTGAGCCTAACAATGTATAAAAGAAAAGCAATTGTTATGCAGCAAAACCAATATAATCGTTTCAATGGCAGTGAAAACAGAATTCAAAAAACTGAGGCACCAAAGAGTGAATTTTTGCCTGGCTGTGATACATGGGCAGAGTTGGTATGTTAACTTCTGTGCTGAAATGTTGCATATGTAAAGAATTAATTATGAGTGTGACAGTTTGAAGTGAAATATCCTGAGGTTAATTTTAACCTTTATCTATGTTTGGTACTGAGGTTTGGTAGGTAACTGCAGATTGTGAGTTTTGACTCTCAGACTCCCAGTTTTTCAACTCGTATGTTTTTACTAGGGGTATAGTTTTTGTATTTTTCTGTTAATGCCACCTTACTTTTACCTCTGTCTTTCCAGGTAAGAGGAGAAAAAGATTCTTTTACTGTATCCTCCACAGTTACATTGGAAAATGCATGGCTAGTTGTAGTCCCTGATGTCTTCCCACGGATAGAAGAGTCTTGGCCCTGAAAATGGCAATGTAGCAGACCTTATTCTCATGTGTGCCAGCCTCTTCAATCATACACATTATTAAAAAAGAAGTTGAAGTGGGGAAGCTTTATTTATTATTCTTCGAATTCATGTATGCTCTTAAAAGAATAATTTTCATAAGATGATCACTGTTCATTTTTTTCTCAGGTCACAGTGATGGCAATGTGTTACAGAGTAACTGAGGCACTGTTTTGGGACTGACATGCAGACATATTTCTTATACCATATATTTTTTTGCACTGTAGTTTTTATTTTTATTTTTCACATTCTACTGAGCACATGGCCATATATATTGCCCTTAAATTTGCCCCTAACTCTTTGTTCTCTTTGTCTTTTAAAACTTCTTTCTGTTTCTTGCAAGGACTATTCTACTCAGTAGCATTTTTGATTGTGATTAACCATATAAGCACAGTGTAGGTAACTAATGGATGTAACTGGGATTCCTGGTGTCTCTTTCCCAGTGTCTATGGGAACAGGGAGCTTAATGAGCTGGTGGAGACCACAGGAAGCATAGGCAAACCTTGCTGCTATCTCATTGGATCTGGAGAAATACTGCATCACAATAACTATTGACACTGGAAATTTGGCAGAATGCAATACTGTCCTCATGACAAGATTTAGAATGAATATTTCAGTTTTGGTGCCAGAATACAGTAACTAGTGGATGGAATTGCTCATAAAGCGTTCAGCAGCTTCATTAAGACAGGTCATATTGTTTGCAGGCAGAAGTAGTCTTGGAAGATGGATCTTTCTCTGTCCTTAGAAGTGTTGTTTAAAGAATAAAATCCAACATCTGGTCCTAATTTAAAGCCTTCTCCATGCTGCAGTATTAGGGTCTTACCCAATTATTTGTAAGTTTTCAGTTAAGTTTCTAATGGGTAATGGAGTTGATCATAGATGCCTTAGTAATTTAAGTTTCTACCACAAAGCCTAAGGTAATTGAGCCAGATCCTTCAATGTGTGCTTACTCTTAGGTGTATGAGTAGCAAAATCAACTGAAATAATATTGCTTTTATAGTAAACACTGTTTTCTTTTGATTTGTGTTGAAATGGTAGTCATGTAAGTTGCACAGGAAATGTTCTGACATCTAATAATTTTGCTTTATTAGCACGACCAAAAAGATGTATTTTTTGGTGGTGAAAAAATGAAATGAGGACTTTTAAAACATACCATCTCTCTCTCCTACAGCCCATCTAGGTAGGTTTTAGATGTATAGGTTATTTATTTGAAAACTTAATGTGCTGTGTCCTGAGGAATATAATTTAATAACCATCTTTTTCTGCCAGTGTCATGTCTTTCCATAGAGAAGTTGCTGCTGCTGAGTTAAAACAATCTTTTTTCTTGGCTAACTTCCCCTCATAGTCATGGATCATTCTAGTAAAACTAGTCATGGAAGTTGAATATGTATGAGGCTCCTGTTCTTCTCATTTGCAGCAAGTAGTGTAAGCAGAAGCTATTGATAACTGGAGAGTATCAGAATTAATACAAGAAAAACTCAGTTAAAATGTTAATTTAAAAATATTTCAGCAGTTTTTATTTAACAACCTGCTAGGTAGTGCTAGGGCAAGAGAAGTATCCTCACACATGCATAGAGATGTCATGCTGATCTTTGCTGCAGTGTTCTGGGGCTGCCTCAAAACTTTAGAGTAGAAAACATGTAATGTATTATTTGGTTTGAAACCATAAAAATGAGTTTTGTTTGTCATGCTGTGCTCTGCATGGTCTCAAGGTACTTTGCTGTTTAACTAAAATTTCAGATCCTTGTGGCATGCAGTAGAAATGTTACAGTTGTTTGTGTTTTTTTTCCTTATCTACATAAACAACATAACTTTGTCAGAAAATTGAAAATGTGCACTTTGTCCCATCAGCTAAAACAGGCTGTCAGATAATGCTTTCTTTTCTCTGTTGCATCAGATGAATGATGTAAATGGGTTTTGGCTTTGGAGTTTTTTGCAAGGCACTAGAGTAAATGATCAGAGTAGTAACATTTTTAACCTTATCTATCATACTGAAACATTTTTTCTGCCTCCAATAAAACATGTCAGAGTCGATTAAGGACATTCTTCAATGAGGTATAATTCACAGATTTTTAGTAGCGAATCCAAGAGCACTGAAGTATTAAAGAGGCTGTGAATACTTAATTACGGATATGTTGCTATCCTACCTTTTACTGAATTCCCTTAACACTTTGGTGCTCTGTATCTGAAAATGCTCTTTTCCTCTGATGGTGAAGTAAAAGGAAAAGCCAGGTACAATGGCAGAGCATATGTCACATTGTATCTAGTGACAGTGCAGTGAAAGATACTGCTGTTCTAGTACATTCAGCTGTGCTTATCTGGTACATGAGTGCACATTACTTTCCATGGGCTTGGATCACTTTGGACAGTATCATTAAATGCCACGTCATTACCTGTTATGGAGTAGTGCTTTTGCTTGAAAGTGCCTCCTGGGATACATGCAACAGTAGGAAGAATGATGGGTAAAGATGGAAGCAGCATTAAATTTTCAATGGAAACACTATTGACTTTGACTTTTCAGAAGCCTTATCTGTTAGATGGTGTTTGTCACAGAACCTGTAAAGCTGTGGATGTTCGTCTGTTGAAAGTTGCAGGCAGTTGAACGATATGGACAGGTGAAGGCTCCAGAGGGATCAGCTGGGCTAGCATCGAGCTGGAGGGGGTAAATTGAAGGTTTATTTATCCAATTCACTGTCAAGGTCAGCTTGCTGGAGAGCTGTCCTATGTGTGCTTACAAAATGCCAAAATCCTGGCAAATTGTCTGAAAGAGCCTCCAAATCACTGACCTTTGTACAGCTCACATCAACATGCCAGTGTCTTTTAACACTATCCTTAGAGTGCATTAAATAGTTTGTAAAATCATGCTTTTAATGTCAGTAGAAGTAACTTTTTATTTTCAGCAATAAGAAAAAAAAATAAAAGCTACTTAATGATGATAGAAACATATAAAATAGAGAAGCTCTTTCTGAAATAAGACACTTAGCACCTACTGCTTTTTCAGAGTGTACTTCAGAGCATGTTTAGAGAGGCTGTTGTTTTCTCTCCAGATAAAACATTTACATCATGTATATATATTTTGTTTCCTTTAAATACATGGTGTATATAGTGTATTTCTTTTGTGAAATCTAGGTTTTTCAGTGTCTCATTTTTAAGTTTGCCTTTAGCCTTCTTTGAGTCTCAGGTGAGTTGTTCAGATTTTAAGATAATTAAAGCTAATTTATTTTCATTTGTTACAAGAGTTTTTAAATGTCTGGTTTCATGGATTTCTACTGCAGCTGTGTTAGATGCCTTGGAAACAGGTCAATTTTTTTTTTTTAACCAATAGCTAGGCATACTTATAAGAAGGTTACACACATAGATTAGGTAACTATACAGTTTCTTAAAAGTAATTTTTTTTTTAATATATAGGAATCCTTTTACATATAAGGAATATTTTCAACGTATTACCTGCCCTTACAATGTCATAGAAAAAGTGAGGGACACCTTTATTAGTTTACTGTGGATCATGTGTTCTACTATTCCAAAGCTATTTAAATTGTCTCCATTTAACTAAGTAGGATGAAAATAAAAACACAGCGGGTTTAACCACAATTGGCTTAGTCTTCTAAAGGGATAATGGCACATTTGACTACTTCAATTAATATGATTTTTCACTGGTTTTGTGGTAGGTCTTGTTTCCATTTAAATGTGCAAGACTTGTCATTGTAGCCAAATGAAAGACTGATATATGTTGAGCTTTTTAAAAATGTTTTTATAATTTGCAGTCAGCTTCTGTGGTTTTTTTTTCTTTTTTTCATTCTCCCCCTTTCCCCTCCTCCCTCTTTTTTAATAAGATACCCAAAGCAATTTTCTTTTTTTCTTCCCCTTATCTTTTGTTACTTCTCTGTGCATGTCCAGTTTTCCAAGTAAGTCAGCTCGACTTGCATTTTCAATAGAAATGAACGTTCATGATGATGCACTGCATGGCATGGGTGAAAATGGTGAAATTATTGGCTAGGAATGGTTGAAATGGAAAATCAATTCTCGCCCTGTCTTGAGAATCTTAATTGGAAACCATCTTACTTCTTAAAAGTAGTTGGTAATTATATTTGTCTCTTAATGCAAAATGTATTTTCCAGTTTTCTCAATCTATTTCATTGCTTCAGTAACCTTTGGTTGCTTAGTATTTTATTAGTGTGTATGTATGTATCTATGAACAATTTTAGAGTGTGATACAGAAATTATTGAAAGAACAAAGAAAAAAAAACAGCCCTTGAAGTCTCTTAACTCTAGCACAAATATTAATTTTTGGTATATTTTACTGATTCTGAATATATGTCATTCTTATTATATGGCTTCTGTGTAAGTCATCGTGTAAGTACTTTTTAGACCATAGAGATTTTATGTGATGGCTGCTAAGGGCTGCCTTTGAGCCATAATGTATTATCACGTGAATCTCCTGTAGCTTACAGATCACTGACTTGACAGAACTTTATTATTATTTAATATTTATGTTACAGTATTGCTCATAGTCCCTAGACTTAGACAATGCCCTGTTTCAGTGGGTATTGTACAAACATGGATGTAGACATGATCAAAGTCTCAAGGAACTCAGCATTGTTGTAGTACTAAGGACTAGAGGTCACTGAAAATAAGTTGAAGTCTGCATAAACTTTGTAGAAAATTTTTGCAAAATGCCAACTTTGAGGTAGAAAAAGTCAAATCAAACAGGGAGAGGAGAGTCTGAGGATTCCCTCTATATAGCCAAGTAGATCCTGCCCTTGTTGCTACTTACACATTTAGACAGAATGAAAGCAAGACTGAATTATGATATGGTGCCTCAAGGCAAACATTGTATTTCAAATTCAGGCATTAGCCTATGTTTTATATGCTTTATATTCTACTTTAATTGAAATTGCTGCTTTCTCAGATGAAGATTTAGCCACTAAAAGAAGGAAAAGTGCTCACCCAAACAGTATGCCCGAGTTGCATAACTCCTTCTATGCAATTCTGGCGGTCCTAGTTTTCAGCATAAGGGTTAACTTGTATGATTTATACTGGATTTTGCAAAATTGCAGAGTTTATATTTTTAGTCTTTGGGTTCTATGATGCAAATATTGGTCATTAAAACTGAAATGTTGAATAGAGCTTGGGTCAGAAGATTAGACTATATTTTCTGTTTAAACTTAGCCTTTTCAGATGACATTAATTAGTAAAAAACAAATGCAAACTGAGTAAAGATACAGAACTGCCATTTTCTTTACCCTTCAGGTTTCTTCTGAGCTCTTTCCCCTTGGTTTGGTCTTTGAATGCTGAGCAGGCATGGTTCCTTTTGTTTGTTTTTGTTTGTTTGTTTTTTTAATCTGCCAAGAAGTGTTAAAAACTCCTTGATGTTTTAATATTCCTCTAGCAGAGTGGTAAAGTTTCTCTTTCAGGGACAGACATACTGGCTCTTACTAAGATGTATAATGTTTATGATGAAATAAGATTTCTTCTGTTGTTGAAAAATACTCTGTTTGCTGTTTCTTTTGACTTATAGTAAACTATAAGTAATTGCAGTTCAGACTCAAAGAAGTTCCTTTCCCAGTTTAAAATAAACCATTTTTTTGCAGTAACTGTTACTATGTAGTATTTTAATGGCTGCAAAATGTGCTTAGGGTATCTTGAGCTAGCAGTAATATTATCTTTTAGGGAAGTCTTGGTTAAACAGAGGGAAGAAATTGCCTTGTGCCATACTCTGCATATTGAAAGTGGGTTATAGGAACCTTGAGGTTGGCTCCTTTCTCTTCCAGTTAACCAACGTATTGATTTTTACACATAAAAAGTTCATGTGTTTGCCAGGTCTTCACTTATTATTGGAGACTTTCATGATCATCAGGAGTTTGGTTTAGACTTCAGGTACAAACCTGGCTTCCAAGGACAGCATTTTGCTTCAGACCACCTGGTTCCTTTCATGTGCTGGTGCCAAGTGTTGGATTGTGGGTTGTAGTAGGAAGAGCCAAAGCTGGAGATGTGGAAATGCTGCCTAGTGCTGCTCAACTTGTTTGTGGTGCTCCATAGCTCTAAAAATCTGGTTCAACAGCCCATAGTTTCAGACATCAGAAAAGTTTCCCTTTTACATGTGTGATCCATGTGCTGTTCTGTGGAGTTCTATAGAAACTTCTTTTTCTGCCTCATGATGATCTCTATGAATTCTGCATCCCGAGGATTTCGTAATAGCTCAACATATGAGCCATAAGAGAAATATACACCTAAAACCCCAAAAGCTTCTCTGATCCCATCCACCCCTCTTCCCTCCTCTGCCCCAAAAGATTAGGCTACTTAAACTGTTTTCTCCTTAAGATGAAACAAATTCCTTTGGCATAGCATGTGTCCTTCTTGTGGTTTTCTCCAAGTGCAATTCTGCCCTCAGAGTGCTTGGAGCTCTCTTTAAACTATAGTTTTTAAAACAGAGATTTATTGTTTGTTATTTAAAAATAACAATTATTTCTTATTGCAATAGCACTGTTTTGTACTACTGATTGTAGAGTAAAAAGGCAGTGTACAATACTTAAACTAAGAAATTCTGTCTACTCAGCATCAACCTGTAGTATTTTGTGACCTGTTGCATCAGTTATTTCAACTTTGAATGCTGACCATGGTTTTGAGCACCTTGGTGTACAATGATGATTGAGAGTACCCCCTGCTCCTTCTGCTTGAAAGTCTGCAGAGATTTCAGCAACATATGAAGTAAGCACAATAGCTGTTAGAACATAAGAGGCCACAGTAATAGGGGCCATCATGAAGGTGCTGAGGTATCTGTCCTAATAATGCACTATAAAATTAGCCTGTACTTGTGCACTAGTTGCTGAGGGTGGCTGCTTCTTTGCAGATCAGTTTTGTCTGCATGAGAACTTGGGCAGTTCAATTTCAGCAGTTAAAAAAGTAAACATTCTGGATTGTATGACTGAATTTTAATAATCCATTAGCAGTAAAAATGAGAGAAGTAGCCAGCTGAAAAGCCACCTTAATGTGGATCATGAGAATATGTGACGAAGGGTATAAATTTAAGATTACATTTTATTATTTACTAAACCAGCTGGGGTTTGCCTTGTGCTTCCCACATCACTGAATGTCTTTTTGTCATACAAGTTCTTTGTTTAATACTCAGTTTTATTTCAAGACAAAGCTGCCCAATGTAGACATAGTAAACAATTAGTGTTCCCGAATGTAGTAAATGGGAGAGATTAACTGCATTCATTATGGAATGTGAAGGTTTTAAACTCTTGGACTAAACAAGGAACAATAATATCCCTCTTATTCACAGAATAAATTAATGTATATACTTACAAGGTTTTAGAAGTGAGCTTGATTTACTTCATGTGCATGAAGTGTGATGGATGCATTAATTTTTTTCATTATTGGAGAAATAGCTCCTAGATTGCTAGTTAAAATATCATCAGTCTTGAAACCTACAAATTTAGGTATTTTGAAGACATTGCTCTAGACTGATGCTTTCATTTTTTTTAAAAATAAAACAACCCAACAACAAACTTCTGTGGCTAGCAACAGTTTTTACCTAGACTGAAGTAATAACTTGCTATGTTTGGTAGACTTAGATCTATTTATAGTATGGAAAGGGGGACTGAAGGAGAGAGAAATTCTGATCTCTTGGTAAAGAACCAGGATATGCATCTAATTTCAGGAAAAATCAAATGACAGACACGTATATACTTTGAAAGTCTACGTATTTTATGATAGAGTCTCAGAAGAGATTATTTGAATATTATAACTTTATGCCTCATTGTGGTTCTTTCAAGAGAAAGCATAATGCTTTCCTAGCTAAAATTTAACTACACAATATTTATTGTTTTGCTGAAGAATATTAAAGGAATCTTATCTGTCAATGTGCAAGAGCAATGAATGCAAAACTTAAATTTACAGGAGTAAATGAAATGTCAACTTTATTCTCCAGAACAGGCTGTTCTTTTCTGTTAGCAGACCTTAAAACAACTGTTTTGAAATAGTTGCTGTTGAAAACGATTGAGAAGTGTGGACAGAAGTGCATAAATGCTACAGGTTTTTAATTTACTTGATTTCCATATTTATTACAAGAATACAGTAGGTTTGAAAGTACATACTTAAAAATAAGTTCTTGTTGTATTGTGTTAACTCAAATATTTCCTCTTGCACTCACTATAGTTTCAAACTTTACTGCTCCCTCTATTCCTGTACTGGGTATGTTGTTATAACTGGAGTATAGCTATGTGTGTTATTTTATGTGAGTGAATCACTGAGACCTAGTAAAAATGTTAAAAAACCCTAATAGATAAAGATGATATATATTTTTGGCTGAGACTCTATGATCTGTTTCTCCCAAGTATTTTGAAGACCTTTTATAATTCTGTGTATGCTTGTAAATTGCCTATTATTAAAGTAACTCTTTTAGATGTAACAAAGAAAGCAGAAGTAAAATACTGTACGTGTTACTGCTGAAACCTTCCTCATCTGTGTGTTTATATTTGTTTGCTGGTCTTCAAGAAGAGAAATTTCTTGGAACAAGACTATATGCGGCTGTATGCTGAGATTAGAGACTTATATTGCTCAGGAAAGGTTCAAAAAGACATAACAGATAAGTGAAATGTTATTTCACAAGGTCTGTTTCGTTGTGTGGGATATTTCTCCTTGACGGGTTCATATAAAAGTGTTTATCTAATGTATCCACACTGTGTATAGTGAAAGAAAAGGGAGTAGCAGGTCTTTATCAAAACTATTCAAATGGAAGGGGATGATGTAGCATAAACCAAAGGGAAAGTTTATTTGTGGCAAAATTATGGGCAACTCTCATGCCTTTCATCTCCAACAGATGCACGTTTGTCTGCATTGTGTTCATAAATAAGTGCTCTCACTGCCTGGAATAGAGACTCTTAGAATCAAACAACTTGAACGGGATGAAAAATGAGAGGGCTAAAAATTATGCTGCTAAAGCAAGGCAGTATTTATCCTTGTGGTCAGAGCTATATGAGAAAAGCCCTCAATCTGCAATTTTCGATGTATCTGTTTTGGGTGAAGATAAAAGAATTGTTAATTGAATTTACAATATGTAAGACTCTGGGCTATATAAGGTTAGGTTATCATTACCTCTCTGTTGTCAGCAGTAAATATAACTGCTTCTGTGGTCTAGAAAGCCTCTTCTCATAAAACGATAGCCCAATATTTTTTGAGCCAAGATGTTCTATCTCCAGTCTATGTCAGAAATAGTGACATAAGACAGAAACTCTCATAATACTAGCCATGAACCAAAAGGAATGTGTCTTGTTAACAACTTTGGAAAGATACAGCTCTTAGTATAACTGCTTTCTAGCAGCTACATGGAAGAGAGGATAAAAAGTATAAAATATAATCATGATGTATTTTCCTGATGAAGCAATAGTTTATAATGATAGTCTCTATAAAGTTAATTTTTACTTGAACAGAGCTGAGCTTAATGGTTTTCAATTATACTAATTTGAGTCATGGGTTTAGTTCATGTGGATTTTGCAACCCCTGGGTTTTGCTTTTATGTCTTCTCCCTAAAATGGTTGGCCTCTTTTTTGCATTATGCCATTCCTATTCTCTCTTAGCAGGGAACATCAGGCAGTGATGGGATGGCTCAATCCCTTTCCATTTGCATCAGAATTTAATCTTCTGTGAGGAAATAATTCTCAACTCACATGTAATTAGAAAATAGGGTCTGATGTTCCAAATGGTTTTGTCATAGAGTACATGCAAAAATGTCCAAAAATATGTCACCTTTCTTCCACAGATCTTGAAATCTCCATTTCACCCAAATTTTTATAGGTTTCTGTCTACACTGGCGAGGACTTAAATACCATAAAAATAAATCAGTTAATCAAACTGATTTTTACTGAGGTCTCATACTCAATAAGTAAGTTCTGGGGACTTTTAAAATTTAGACTGCATTTAGCATGGTCACCAGAATCAAACATTCTCACCATGCTTGTACTTTGAGATGAATGGAAAAGCAATCATTCCTTTGCATGTTTTTTTTTCCATTGAAAGATGGAGTACATCTGGTATACATCTGCAGCAGAGCTTCTGGGTTTTTTTGTGTTTTTCTTTTTTCTCCTCCAAAAGGAATCTGGAATCAGGTCATCAAAACTGTTTTGTGGATGAAGCCAACTACAATAAGTGGGGATAATTAGGGGAGAATGTTCAAAGCTGTACCACTGTTCTGAGCTGAAGTATTTGTGCAGGCACAGCCTATGACTACTGCCTGAACAGAGGTTGGACAGTTTCATCTCTGGCCTGTTTATGCCTCTCTGACACTACTGGCAAATGTTAGTGTTTGTAAATTCTTTCTGATTTTTCATTTGTCCATATTGTAAACCCTATTTCTCTCCACTATCTTTCTCTTTTTTATCTCTTCTCTTTCCCATGTTACCACTAGCCTTGCCTAGTGAAGAGGTGACTGCTGCTGGCTCTGGCTGTGTTGTCTTCCTCTAAACATGCTGTTGGCCAGTGGTAGGCCACTAACCAATGGAGTTTGTTTTCAGGGTGTGCATTGCATTAAAGGTGACTGAGTATCTTTGAAGCTTCACCCATCATGCAATTACAGGACTTGATGGAAGGAAAGTTGTTTACTCCTCTGTAAAATTGTTGATTTACATTAGTGTGCTGTATTTGCTTATGGATTCAAACAATCTCTGTCTCAGGTTTCCCTTTCAGAAAGTCTGTAGTAAGAGGCATGAAAGTAAACTAAAACCAAAAAGAAAAGTCAGTCCTCTCACATTGTGTGAATGGAGAGGCACTCTCACTCACTCTGTTGATGTGGGGAAGCTGTCAATTGCTGAAAAAAAGATGCCTGGTTAAGATCTCTAGTCAGGGGTGTCTGCAAGTTCAGCTTTTGTCTTTGTATGTAACAAAATCTTTCCAATGGCATAAACAGCATATATTGCATCATTCCAGAAATTAATTTGCTATATAATTTCATTTTTATTTCATGTTTCCTTAGAAGTATGATTTTTGCCTCATAAAAAATGTTAATAAATTCTATCATTATAATTCACTTTGATGGCACATTTAGGAGTATGTTCTCATGGAATGTCTCTTGGAGAGATGATACCCTAAAAAGAATATGTCTAGAATGGACAGTACTGTCTGACCTCATTAGCCATCAGACCAGGGAGCAATTGCAAAAGACCTAGATTGCAGTAAAACCTTGTTTCTTTCCAAGACAGGCAGTAGATTGTATGACTGTGTGTCACCTTGGTTGTGTCCTGGAGCTTTCAATCTGCAACACATGGACAAGCCTTGAACAGGCACTGTGTCAAGCAAATAGCATCAAAGTTTGTCATGGGTGCCATGGTTTATTACTTTCTTGATGAAATGGGCATTTGTCCAGTAAGAACTAGAGTTGTGCTTCTGATTTATTTTGCCTAAACTACTTAAGATGCCCTATCTGGTGCAAATTTTGGCTGGATTTGTGTTACAGGAGGAAGTATCCATACCTACTTTTCAAGTAACTGCAATCTTCAATCTATGGATGGCTACAACTTTAAATATGTTCACTGACCTCTTTGACATCAGTAAGAATACAGTATCTAAATCAGTTAAGGTTCTATTTATTCATATGCATTATATATGTTTTAATATAGACAAGACAGGTCTTATAATTAAATTTATCTTGGAAGTAAGGTTTTCAAATTGTTACCATACAAGATCTTGCATGCCTGAACTGTTTTGTTTGTCATAAAACTTAGCAACTGATAGAAAAAGGATGACCAGCAGTTGGAGAACTATAAAACATATATAATTAAAGTATAGTTTAAATATTGTTTTCTATGAAAAAGAGGACAGGAATATGATACTTTTCAACTAATTTTTAACCCATTTCTTTAGCTTAGCTAAGCTCCATATTGATTAACCAGAGTTGGAGGGTGGGGTGTTCTTTTGGGCTGCGGATTCATCTGTTGTTGATAACGTGAGGTAACTGTCGCTTTTGTTTTGTGGGGAGATCTTTTTGTCATAATCCAGCTTGTACTGGGTTTCCTGAAAATATTTAGACTTTCTCTGTTTAATATGAATAAAGAAGAACTGATCATCTTCCTGATAAGTGGCATATTTCAAATGGACGTTCTTACTTTCTGTTTGTATCATTTATTTGAATTATGTGTGTATTACAAACCAAAGCCACTGTTGTTTTCTTAAATATGATCTAACTTGTAATGCAGATCAATATGTATCAGTATAACCTTTAAGACAAACTCTATATACTTGGATTTGAACTTTAAGGTCTCCTTTTTACTGGGTCAAAGAATGAGCCAAGGAACTAAAATGTTATTAATACATTTTTCAGTATTTTTTGGCTGAAACTTTACTTGAACTACAAAGATGAAATGCTTTGATCATTTAAAATATTTATCTTGTGGTCTGAAGAAACAAAAGTTAGAAAAGAGATTTTTGTTTTGGTTTTTTTTGTTTGTTTTTTTTTTATGATTTTTTTTTAGTAGCTGAAGGCAATTATATCTTTATTGACCCTCTGTGTTCACCCCCTCCTTCAATGTCAGGTACTTGCTTATTATTATCAACATGACATCTCCTTTCTTTGAAAGGTTGTCCGTCACACTTTGAATCACCTCTCTCCATGGTTACATTTTCTAATCAGTTCACATGATTGAGCCTACATCAAGTGATGCTTTACTTAATTCCTTTCCGTTTGTATGGTGTGATTCTTGGAGGGACTCTCGTCAAAAATTTGGAGGGCCCTGTCAGTTTGAAAAGAACATGACCTTTAAATTGTATCAGTATGTTTGCTGGTGCATAAGGGAAAGGAAAAGGTTCGTAGTGATGGAAAACCACTCTAAAAATGAAAAGTAATTCTCTCAGAAGCAGCATGCATAGGAAGTTAATTTGTTTATATTTAACTGATTTTAAAAAGGCAGAATGAGGAGGAGATATTCTTTGAGCAATAAAAGGCCTAAACAGTGTGTCCTTAAATTTGACTTAGGAAATGTTATCTATTGATCTTATATTTCTTTATTTATACTAATAGATAAAAAGATTCAAGTGTAATAGAATAAATAAAAAGGGTAATTCTTTGCCATTATCAGGCCTGATACTTTGTTGCACTTTTGTAAGTGGATCTGTAGGCACCCTGTAATTAGCAATGACAATGTTATTTTTTGTAGAGTCTGTCAGTGACTTGCATGGCAGAGTGAGATTTTATGTGGGTATAAATATGCACACATTTATATGTGAGTGAGAGGATAATTCAAGTTAACAAAGAAATGCTTTTATATTGTAAAGGCAGATGGTCTGAGGAGAAGGAAAATCCAACTGGAATGCTTAACATGGTTAGTTGAGGCAATATAGTATAAATGCCACTGGAGCTGAGTAATGCTGGGAACTTCATGAAGTTCCACAAGATTTATTAAGTACACAAACTGCAAATGGTCATGAATAAGGATCCACCCTGTGTGTGGCTGGGTCCAATCTTAGTGTCAGATGTGGCCCCCTCAGGAAGAGTGACTGAAATGTTACAGGCAGAGGGAATGCTTGGCTGTCAGAAACCCCTTGGTTGGATTAAGATGAAATGACACTCAAGGTCTGCATTTGAACGTAAGATTTAATTGAAACTATGGAAGGAGTAACTTATAAAAGCTGATACTTCAATTACTATATAGGCTCAGGCTATGCAATCATAAAGACTGAAATTTTGATCACAAAAGTCACATGTATGTTCAAACTGCACAACCTGGGGAAAAAAATGTGGTAATCCTTGTGTTACTTACTGATTTTAGGAAACAGAGAATCGGTGAAGAAAAATTAGAGAGATAACAGAAAATCTCTGGTCCTGGATCAAGCATTGGGCCAGCCAACCGGGCAAGATTGGTGCCAGTGAAGCTCCCCAAGCCCACCATCACAGCTCCTCCTTTAATAGTCCTGTTTCACTAAAATGATTGTTTCACAATGCTAAATAAGCCTGGTTGAGGCACATTAGGTCAAAGAACTGGAGCAAACCTCCTCCCTTTACCCTCCTCTATTGACGTCTCCATATGAAGGCCCTAGGCCATATGCAGGTCTTTATTTGATAGGCACCAGGCAGTCCTTTGTCAGACATTCCTGTTGCTGGAGGGCTTATAATGGTGCTTCACTTCCCAGAGTAGGTCCTGAGGGCTGGTCCCTCACAATAGTTCTGCTGAAACTGCTGAAGTCTCTATGCCATGGATTTATATGGTATGAGTACTTGATGTTAATGCCCAGAAAATGCATTTAGAATGTTTTTAGTCTCTTGTAACTGCAGAGTCCTTGATATTAGACAAGGCATAAGGACATACTGACTGTGTTCCAAAGGTCAGTAAAAGGATTTCTCTTTTTTCTGTGGATACATCATGCTCAAAAAATGTGTAGGAACTTGATTATCTTTTAACTTTTCACCCTTCCATCACCTTTGTTGAAACATGACAGATTCAGAAGTTACTGGGTGGAGAGGCACGCACAGGGTGTGATCACAAAATTGCTGTAGTCATGTTTCTGATGCTTCCTTGTAATCCTAACTCACCTGTCACTTCAAATTTAGTTGTATTCTCACAGAGATGTAAGAAGGATCTAGGATCACCTGCCAAAACTGTTTTCTGATATTGGATCTCTGGTCTTACTCCAGAAAATCAGCCTACTCCAGGCAATCTACCAGAATGAAAGTTGATAGAGGTCTTGTTTTGGGCATGGCTAAAAAGAGAGAAACAGATTAATCTGTAGTCTGATTTTGTGGTTAGGCAGCACTGTACAAGAGTCAAGTTCTGGTCTTTCTTTTTTCCCCTGTGTTAGTAGAAAAATGGACCTCAAAAGTGAATCACTTCCTCCTTTTCCACTTGTAGCAAATGCTCTCCTGGTGCATGCAGACACTGCTGCTCTAACACAGCATCTGTTGTCTTGCTCTGGGCCTCAACGGCAGAGAACTCGTATCTGAAACTTGCTCTGAGTTTGATTATTTGGTATGTTCCACATTGTTAATGAAAATGGCAAAGCTAAGTTTGCTACCATCTAAAATTAAATGTTATTTGGAGAATTCAGATATGTAGATTTTTCAGCAGTAATGTGTGTCAACTTTTATGCTTTAATTATATAGTTCATTACATGCAAATTGCAGATATGTGTGACAGTAGGCAATTACACATGCCTTACTCAGCACTAGATATCCCCAGGAAAAACCTGGAAACATATAATATGTGGATTTGAAACACAAAGAGAGATCAAGCAATTGTGCTTGGTGTACAGGCATGCACATTTTATGCGTTTAATACCAAGCCCTTTGTGTAGGACTTTATTTTAACATTTTTTAATCATTATTCTTATGATTCATTCATACGATTGACCCATTAATGCAATTCTAACATTTCACTGATTGGTCAGATAAAATTTTTTCTAATGTGTTACAGAGGCTATGAAGTAAGGTGGCAGGATGATAAATACCAATAATTTCTAGGCTGGTAGCAATATTCAGTAGCATATAAGATGGCTTACACAGGAGAAAGGTCATACATTTTCGTCTGTGACGTATCATTGCTGGCTGAGGCATGAACTTCACAAATATATGAAACCATTGTATTCCATAGTTGCTTTCTTCTGGGCCATAACCTCTAGCTTTTAGTAACTACAATGTGGTGCAGTTCCAGTCTCATGCCCATATGAGACATATGATGCCTACACATCGTACTGAAATCCCCATTTTGATAGGGTGTTTCCTCCTTAGGGCACGAAAAACCTCAGAAATCCTGGAAATAATATTATCTATATAAAAAATTACATAATAGAAATGAGGCCTTGACTTAAGTAAAAGACTTGTTTGTTTTGGGATATGAACATCTCTAATTCTGATCTACCAGCGGTTTACTTGCAATGCCTACTTGGCATCCGTAAGTGTTTCTATCTTGCTAAAGAGCAAGTATAAACCAGGTTCTCTGTAAGTTGAAAATAGTAAAAGATTTTTTGGTTTATGCTCTCTTTTTTTCCTCAAGAAGTTGAAATGGGAAACTGCATCACTTCAGATTCTTGTGGGATGATCTTGACACATTGTTTTTTCCTTTTCTTTTTTTCTTTTTCATTTTTGACTCCTGCTCTGGTAAATTTGCTCACCTTCTTCACTTAAAAGCACAAAAGTGCATGGGCCAACATCTGCAATCTCCTAGAAGCTAATGGGCTCATATTGTAATGCTTTTATCACTTTTCTTCTTCCTGGTAACATTATATGGATATGAAAAATATAATTTCATATCTTGGATATTCACACACAGAGTAATAGGCTATGTTCCTACAGCCTTATCAACTTTATCTGAATTTTCCACATGGAGCAAATGCAGTGCTGAACCCATTAGGAGCATCGTGGGGGCCGGATCCCAGAGTTCTGACTTGCCACCACCTTAGTCAGAGGCAGTATTCATTCCAAAGTCTCTCTTAAATTAATAGAGTATTGCCTAAGAGAGGCTGAAAGATTGGGATTATTGTGAACAGCACTGTAGTTGTACCATACCGCTAAAGGATGCCACGTCTTAAATATACTGGAAGTCATAAACACTGCATTATAATAAATTACAAAGCAGACTTTTGGAAGATTTGTTCTACCTTTCACAAAATGCTAATGTTTATCTTGTTTTCATTTTATTGTATCGTCTTTCATTTAAAAATTACAGCTTTACTAGAGTGAGCTAATTTCATAATACTGTATTAACTTAATATTACATAAATTATGTTTGTCAGATTTGGGCATTGGAGTAGATGTACAAAGCCCAAATTTACTACCAAAGCTCTCCAAACACATGTATTCATAATTTGCTACAATGAACCATATGCCACAGTATAGTTTTAAGGAATTACACATTCTAATACCAGGCACAAATCCTGATGCTCTTTCTGCAACTGTTCTAGGTACAAATAGAAACAATATATTTCTAGCTTTTTTTCCCTAGTTGCAATTATGAGCAAAAAATGTTACAGTATGAGAATATTTTAGTCACCTAGTCACCTGCACTGTTTTTCCTGACTAATTTTTAGCTTCATGTTGCCTTTGAACATTATTGAAAATATGCAGAGAGAGCAGCAGTTCTTATGTATATTTTCTCTGTATGCTACTATAACTTTAGGCCTGGAAGGAAAAGGTAATAGGAATTGGCATAATAAATATCATAGTTCACTACAGCTCTCTTTTAGTAGAAGATCAGAATTCTCCTACCTAAAAGATTTAATTGCAGCTGCCTGTATTTTTGCATGTGGTATTTTCCACTTGCAAGGTGTAAGGTTCTGTGATGTAACCTGGCTTATTCTCTCCATTCAAACAAAGAACTGAAATGCTCTCTGTGAAGGGGAGAGCTTGTGCAATTGTGGAACATCTATAGGTTTTTAAACACACACTGTCTAATCAGCCTCTGACAGATCCATTGTAAATCAAAGGTCTGGTAAGTGGGGATGCCAGAAACGTTTGATCTCATTCCAAGCCTTGAAACAACTTGCTTATTTTTTCTGCAGTTTGGCTCCTCACTAAAATAAAACATTGAGAGATGAATGTTCTGACAGGTCATTGTGTGTCAAACTGTCACTCTGTAATGGTTACATATTTCAGCTGGATTGAGGTGGTGCTGGTTGGGGGAGGTCTGAGAGAAAGGGAGAAAGAGAAAAAGAGGGAGAGAAAGAGACAAAGAATAACACGATTTCTGCTCCTTCTTATGGCTGATCTTCATTTAAACCAAACACTTGTCATGTTCAAGGGAAGTTTTATAAATTTTTAATGATATTGGGTACAACTGGTGCTTTGAAATTTGCTGTACTTTAATTTTTTCTTCGTTAGCAAAGGTTCGCTAATGCATTGAAGTGCTAAGAGCATGTCCTAGGGATGCCATGATAATTGTGTTGTTAATAATATTGTGGCACTAGTAATGTTCTCCTGGTAATCAAGCCATGAGATTTTTTTTTAATATATTCAGTTATTACACTGCATCTCGTACAAATCATGTCAATTACAATTGCCAGTCTATGACAGTTAAAATAATTGTATACGTTTTCTAGAATTTTCCATTGGCTTGGCTAATCAAGCTAAAAAAAAATCAACACATTATTTGCATTAATTTTGTTTCTAGTCTATTTCTACTCCTAAATCATTTGTCCATCTACTTCAAAAGGCGGAACAGTAAGTATTTTAATAATAAATAAACAAACATATTTATGCTGTAGCATAATATAAGCATACTTCTGCAACAGTAACACGGGAGATTTTCTAGGATTAATCTGTGCATGTGTGCATAGGTAGATATATATTAAAACTGTGCACTCTGATCAGAGATTTATAAAGATAGATATTCAGAAGTGTTTGTTTTCCTGTTTTTGGAGTGTATATATGTATATGTACACCTATGTAAAGATGCCAGTCTGTTTGTAGACGTTGATGTTTTATGCCCCCCCTTAGAGACAATTTTTTCATATTGCATTTGAATATTTATTTACAGAACTAAAAATCACTTGAATAGTTGTCAGCTGAAAGGGAGAGCAAGTTCAATGTCCAAACATTTGCCTTTTGTAACACTGGCATCTCTTGTCTAATGCTGTTGGATTATTTCTTTGAAAACAAGACACAAACAGCACAAACTAGCTCAGCATTCTGTCACCAGAGCAGGAAACATCCCATTGTGTGATTGCTTACCATGTCCTGGTGGGGAGGGGGAATCTTGTTTCTTTTCTTTTTCATTGCTTTAATTTTATTTTTGTAATTTTTGTATTTTATTATTTATTTAGAATTTATTTTGTAAGTCAGTGGGCCATATTGCTCTCAGTCAAAACTGTGGAGCTGTTGTTTTTTTTCCACAGTGTGGTGTTTTTCAGTGTGTATTTACAATAACTACTAAATGAACACAACAGGGGTGCAGAGGAAACAGGGAGTCAGTGGATGCCTTGTAAAAAATATACAGAATGATAATATTATTTCCTTTCTCAAAGGGGTACAACATGTTGAAGAAGTAGCAAAAAAGAAATAGCAAAAAGGCGTACCCTTAATACATGAGCAGTACCAGGTACAGCCCAGTGGTAGTATATGAGAAGGAATAACAAGTAAGGGATGTAGTAATTACAAGAGGCAGAATAACGAGTAGGCATGGAAGCATTTGAGGAATAACAAGTCAGCTGGCAGTGGTATTTGAGGAATGACAAGTGAACATGACAGTATTATTTGAGGAATAATAAGTAAGCTCGGTGATATTATTTGGAAAATAACAAGTAACCAGAGTTGCTTTCTCTAGGCACTTTCCCCTGCTGTTATCTTATGAAGAAGGTGCACAAAAGAATAAGTGGTCACAGGTTGCAAGGGTCAAGGAAACAAAATGTTTTTTTATGCAATAAGCTTCTACTAAACATGGCTTGAACAAATCATCCCTCAAAATGTAGAATTTATTCCTCAACTTTGCCTGGAGGTAAAAGTAGAAAGAACAGATGAACAGATTTTTTTTTTTTTTCTTTTTTCTTTTTTTTTTTTTTCCTCTGGCCCTGTGAGTCCTGACCATAGAGAATGAATGGCTTTAGAACTGTACCCAGACAGAAAAATCAATGCTTCATATCAGGAGGCTTCAGGGGTTAGACTCCCATGTTCATGTCAACAAGGCTATTGGTTTTCTTAATACTCCAAAGTTATCGTTTCCCCGCTGCAGGAACCCACTACTGTGACTTGTGTGGTCACAGCTTAACAAAAGCACATTCCCTCGGCCAACCACGAGGTTGGCAAAAAAATTAATTGTTGATGAGATATATATTTATCCAAACCAGACCATTAACAAGCACATGAAAATTAGCATTTGCTGACAGGGTTTTCTCTGTGAAGTTATGCAGGTTTGTGTATGCTTTGGGGGTCGCTACAATTTCACTGTTCTGATGATTCATGTTTGTGAGCAAAACCATTACTGGGATAAAAATTAATAAGTATTGGAAAACTGGTTTTAAAGAAGGTGAGCTTTTCTCCCCCACCCCCCTCCTCTCCCCCTTGTCTGGATTTTCCTGATATTTGTGTCAAAAGGCCTCTGCTTCCTCCTGGCAGATTCCTTTGAGCTTGCTCTTGTCACTGCTTTAATCTGAATGGGTGGGTTTGCTCAGTGGTCATCACTGCTTTGTTAATCACTTCTCCCTTGTCAAGAAAGTCTTACAGTTTGTCAATAGAATTATATTACATGAGGTTAAAATCATGTTGCTTCAAATAATACTTTTTGTCATCACAAGGTATTAAATAGACTACCTGAAAATGAGACCCTCTTTGAGTCTTTGTCAATTTAATTAGCGTAACAACTATATTTGGCTTACAGGGCAGGAAAAAGCCAACCTTGTGTGCTATCAGAGGGAAAACAGTTTGCTGTATGGTTCCAGTATCACCCTGATTTGCATTCAGAAAACTAAGACACTTAAATGTTGCATCAGGTTAGAGGGGCTTTTTGTGGTCTGGTTAATTTGATGGCTTCCCCTTCCTCTACCCCCCTTTAAATATGTTACTGATGCTTTATTTTTTCCCTGTATTTTTTTTGTTTTGTTTTTTTTCCTTTTTCCTGTGCTGTCTTTAGTGACACAGTGCTAACACTGAAAATGCTAGCGGCTACAGTGAGCATTGCTCACCCAGAGCAATCGGATGAAAAGGCAGTGCAGATGTAATTTGTTTTCAATGGCTGTTTCAAAAGAATAATTGTGGTGACATTGTGGGATCAATATTATAGATTTTTGTTTTCAAGTACACTGTATGTGTGGTGCTAAGGGGAGGCAGGAAATATAACACTGCAGCCTGAATACAATAAAAATGGATTGAGGTCTGTGGGTATTGTCGGCTGGTAGCCATCATGGGTTTGGAACATCATTGGTGGGATTACAGTGCTTGTCCTCTGGGCTGGTATTTCATTGTGAGTGCATGCACATTTGCTGCAGTTTTCCTCTTTAGCTCCTTCAGGGACCTGCTTACTGAACTTGTATAAACTAACTGGAGATGAGGAGCTGTAAACGCTTCTTCGGTTTCCCTCTCTAACAAGTGGCAGGATTTAGAGACTGGGGGTTGAAGTTCAGTGCCACATCATTTAATTTGCTATGCCATGCTGCTGATGTACAGAGTACCACAGCAGAACCTCAGGTGGGAAGGGATGGATTGCTCACCTATGTGTGCATATCAATCCTCTTTCTGTTCCCCATTTCTCTAGGCCACCATATTAGATAAAACTTCTTTAAGGCACCTGAGAGAGAGAGAGAGAGAACACCTCCAGAGAGCAGCCTGCTGATAGAACCTACTTCTAACAATATGGTGAGTGTCATTTTAAAATACCATGAGAAATATGATGTGGTGATCAAGGACTTCCTGCTTTAAGGGTTTCATGCATCAGGATAACTAGACAAAAAATGTAGTTCCCAGGGTGAAAATTATATTAACAAAGAATTAGTAATAAAGCTGAATAAATGTAATGAGATGTGAAAGAGAGTGCATAGCACATTTTTTTTCTGTCTTTCATAATTAGGCCCTGAAAGAAATGGAAATTCAGACAAAACACCTTCCTCATTACCAATTTAAATATTACAAATTAAAATGTGTTGTTATTGGACAGCCAATTGTTTTGGGTTTTTTTCATGAGGTGAAGATGCTTCCTTTGGTTCAGGTTGCTGTTTTATAGAGGAAAGGTTTTTGCAGAATGGCTGCTAGCTGGTTCTCTTTTAAACCAAGATAGTATTTCAAATATAGTCTGCCAGTTTCTACCCTTTCTTGCTTTGCTGAAATTATATTTACCCAAACTTGCTGACAGTCTGTGCACTACAGGGGTGGCCCAGAATCATCCTTTGTTACTCTCACATGCTATTAATCATATTTATTAAATCACATAGATTTCTACCATAAGTTGGAAAAACAGTATGTGCTTAATTTGGACCAATTAATTCCACAACAAATGCACTCTCTCTTGGCCTCTTTTATAAACCAAAACATCAAACAGCTGTTTTCTCATCCCAGCAAAACTGGAATGTAACTTTGTTCATCTGCTTTTACTAGTGAGTATTGATGTAACAAGATACCAGAAACTTACAGGGGTCTATTTCAAGCAATAAATCCCGTTAATTTATTAATGACCTGAAGCTTATAAAAGAAACTTTACTTCATGAAGGTTCTATTTCTGCATTTTATAAATCTTCGCTCTAACATTAATCTCCAGTTCCTTTTTATATGTCAGTGTTTTGTTACAGAGCATAAAAATCCATTGTAACACTAAAATAATACATATTTCTACTTAGAAATAAATGTACAAAACAAGATCATTGTGTTGTGGGGAGAGTTTCAAACCTCTGACATGGGTTCTAGAAACAAAAGCAAAGCCTGCACTTGTTTCCCTGTCTGTCCAGTCTGTGTAAACCTGTGTCATGAGGACCTATTTCTGTATTATTTACATCCTGGTTGGTTTTGTTCAGAGGCTAAGGAAGTTAGGTGACACTGCCTGTATACATGTTATCTTAACAAAAGACTACAAGAAATACACACACTGGCCTGAGAAGTATTTGGTAATGCAAAAAGGTTAGATGAGCATTGAGCAGTTCACTGAAGCTGGGCATCTCTGTGATGTGCCTGGTGGTACAGGGGATCCACTGCTTTTGCTGTTACAGAAGCTTTGCACTGGGCTCTCAGAAAGCTGCTGGATTAGGCCTCTAAATGGTTCTGTTATAGCACTCTGATTCTTGTCCTGTGGTTAGAGATGATGACGTGTGTCTGGGAGTCTCCTGTGCTAACATCATCTGGGAATTATTGGCAACTTGTGTAATTTTGAACTGATGTTGCTTTAAGTTGTACTTGCCCACAAACTAATGCAGAGGAAGTTCCAAAACGCATCAGTGGAGTTGTGGCCGTGAATTTGCTCTACTGACACTTTGTGTACTTTATTGTAATTTCAAAAAAAATTGTGAAAAGAATTAGAAATGTGCAGCCTGTGAGCCTATCATAAAAGAAAGGTTTGGGCAGCTACTGCAGTACCTGTAAGGACAGCTGTGAGCAGTCTTTCCAGTGTTTGCTCTGAATTTCTTTGGTTTTTTATCTTTGTTGTTACAATCCCTGACAGCAAAGGCTTTTTGAAACCAACATTTGTGTTAGCATGGACGATGTCCAAGAGGTGGCAAGATAGAAATAAGGTTTACAGCATCTCTCTCTGCTCTGTGTTTGTTGACAGCATTTTGTGGCATTGCCCATCACATCCCTTTGCAGTGTGTACAAGGTTTGTGCAAGGTTGCTTCTCTCTTAAGGTGCACTGATGAGGAGGACGTGGCACTCACATACCTCACCCATTCCACATCTGTGTCCTGACTGTCAAAATATGGGCATATGTACAGATCATGGTGTAAAAAAAAATCTCTTCTCTCTTTATATTAGAGTTTGATAATAGTTTGGTGGTATAAAATTTTGTCAATACAGTGCTCTAGCTTTTATTTTAAAACAATTGAGTTATTTGAGCTTGTGCATAGCATGATGGCTTGGGAAGGGCAGCAAAACCTTGTAGTAGAGATTTATGTGTCCAGTGGGAAAACTGGAGGAACCTGGCATGGGTTTGGCTTAACTCTATGATACCTTAGTGTACTGCTTGTGCCTATTTCTCTCCGCTAAGTTTTGCACCTAATATGCTTTGTTCATTATACATATCAATGGTGCTGGCCTCTCCTCTTTGGTCCTGGCCTTTTCTCTCAAGTAAATACTGATAGGACTAGTGGATGTGGCACCAGGGGAGGCTTAAACTAAATATTAAGAAGAATTTCTTTACTAAGAGCATAGTTGGGCATTGCAGCAGAGTGCCCAGGGAGGTGATGGAATTGCTATCCCTGGAGGTATTTAAAAACCATGTAGATGAGGCACTTCAGGACATGCTCTAGTGGGCAGGGTGATACAGATATATATATTATTTTATTGGGGGGATGTTGACAGTCAGATGCAGTGATCTTAGAGGTCTTTTTCAACTGTGACAATTCTGTGATTCAATGATTTGCTCCGCTTTTGCTCTCCCAACCCCTTGCTGTTACTGCTCTTCCCCTTTTGGTAAATTTCTCTAGCTAAAAACAAAGTAGCTTGAGGCAAAGCTGACACACAGGAACTAAGGATCCTTACCTGTCATTTTCTATCTTCTGACAAATCAAATAATACAATACAGGAAAAGCAGTCCTCCCCATCAGTGTCATCCCAACAGACTACTATAAAATGTCAGTAGTTACCTGATTTCTGCATAAGGATGTAGGTACAGCCATCGCAGTTTGGAAATCAAAATTGTATTTACAGAGAAACGTGTGGGTCAAAGAAGTGGCTTTGTAACCAGAATAAGGCACGTGATCACTGTCTGCTGACAAGTGATAAATTTGAGATTAAAGTGTTAATATTTTATATTGCTTACTTTTTTGTCCTATTCTTTACTTCTGAAAAGATGTGTGAAAAAATAAAAGCTGCGTATACACCATAAACTGCATTTCTTGACCTATGAGTCTGTGGCTGATTAACCTTCATACATAACTAGAGTAATTTTTCTAGATGAATTTTTCCTGATTCTTTAGAGGATGGTGAATGAATGGTGTTTGCGTAGCTAATCTTAGATTTTCTTTCTCTTCAAATTAGTGATATGTTATTTTTAATGGAATAATGACTCTGCATGTGATCTTCTTGCCAATATAAATGTATTAAAAAAAGTAGAAATCTTGATAGATAAAATATGAAAGAAAAATGTACAATTAACTGTATGTAGGCTGATCCATTAGTCACAAACATTAGAATCATAGAATCATTTTTGTGTGATGTTTCTAAACTTTTATTATGTGACATGAAATTCTGAGGTCTTTGACTGGGTGGATTTATTCTGTTGCTAACATACTTTCATTCTTCTTGAGATGTAGGGCCCAAAACCTGATATACAGGTTTGAAGCATATGAACAGATTAAAAATTGTACCCTTATATTAGCCAGGGTAGCAACTGCAGGTTAGGAAACTAAATTCACTTGTGCTTCTGATGAAGATCTGATTTAAAAATTTAACTTTTTCCTTCCCACCATGCCCTATATAAATTTTAGAACTGAAATATTATCATTATTTTTATGGCTTCGGTTTGTTTTGAAATATTGGAGTTTTTTTTTGCTCAAACTAATGAAGCATTTCACCTTTTTTTTTTTAAATTTAAACGTGTGCATAGAGAGCTTTCAGAATTCACTTTGAGAATTCTCATCTTTTGTGTGAGGTTTACAACATATTCAGTTGCTAGTGCTCTAAACTTTTTTTTCTCTATTTGTCTTATTGTCTTTAGTGTGATAAACTGTCTTACCTGATTTGTCAAATTAATTTAAATTTGTTAAATATTTAGTAACATCTTTGGAAACAATTTTATAAAAATTTGCAAATTTTTTGCTGTTTTTTAAAAATAAACACATGTTTGTTTTGAATAATAGATGGGTGTTTAGAGCCTGCAATTAATGGAGTTACATACCTGAAGGCCCATGTATATACAGAAATCGCTTGTAAATATTATTTTTAAAATCTGGTCACAGGTGGGAAAAATATGATGGGGAGTGCATTGACTTCTTCTCAAGTACTTTGGAACATGAAAATCCAGTATTTGATGATTATTTCATTAAGGTAATCTGGCTTGTCTAAGAAATTCAGCTTGGAAAAAAGGATTTCAGCTTGTGGCTCGTGGCATAGAGCAACAGAACACCAGGCTAAAGGAACAGAAGGTGATTGGGAGTATAAGCATAATGTGATGCTGTACTGGTATGCAATTAGCTTCAGAAATGTCACTTGTTCTTGCTATATTTCCTTCAACTTGTTGTTATGAGAACTATGCTTTGAGAAAAGAAAGGCATCACCCTTAGAGGGTTTGAAGAGATTTTTCTCCTGTATGGTTAGGATAAGGCCTTTCTGAATGTTGCTCTGTAGACAGATTGAGAGCTTAAAATGAGGATTTAGCAGCCAAAGCAGGTGAGTGTTCTCTTGCAAGGAAACTTGTAAAAGAATGGGTGAAGTTCAGACAAAGATGCTGTGTTAGCTAATAGTAATGCCACCTGAGATGGGTAATCAAAGAGATAGAAATGTCCACCATAGGACAAATGAAGGACTTGGAGACTCAACTAGGTATGAAAAAACTCTATTTACCATTGCAGGACATATCCTTTGTTGTTATTTTTTATGCTCAAACATTATTCCTTAAGAGTCATTTTATTTTATGAAAACTTTTATTAACGTTTCTGAATGACCTTTTTCCCATTGTGCTTTTATCAGTCTCAAGTGCCATAACCTGTTTAAAATATTTTTTTTTATCTTTATAAACACAATAAAGTAAGCTGTCTTCCACATAGATTTGTAGATCTCATTAGAGATACTTTTTAAAAAGGTACTCCATCTCTTTGGAAGATAATGACAAGCAGTAATCTTGGCATGCGAAGTTTTCAGACAGAAAGAGTTTGTTAGAATAGATTGTTTAATCTTTCCAGCATTGTTTTGGAGTGGGTATACTTTTTAATTGCACTTTTGCAGAGCATTATGACTTGAATGAGGGAAAGACAAGGGCAGCTGAAAACAAATGTGATGGCAATATCAGGTAAGTGGTATTCCAGGTGAAAAAATAGCCAAAATATTTGCTGAAGATTTCAAGTGTTATCAAAGTCATGAAAGAAGAATGGCAGTTTTAAAACTCATTAAAGTTAACATTTGTCTGTATTGTAAATGAGGTATATTCCCTGGGGTAGTTAACAGCTTTGGTGGCACAAGATGGGGGTAATTTTTCAGATGTACTGTTCCAATGGGCCAGTGTCCTAAGGCTTTGCTTTAAATGGCCTTTTTATGCAGTAGGATAATGGGCAGTTTGTGCATTGCTAAATCAGCCCTATTTTGTTAGGAATTTTACAGTCAGGGCACTTACAATTTGTCAAAGGAAATGCAGAACATCTCTACAGGAGTCTGTTTAAGAGGACATCATTTCTCGATAAGCTCTTGCGTAGGTCAACATGCAGCACTGCTCTTACACTATTCCCCTGTTGCTTCTGCCACACGGGAATGCTCTGATTTATTAGGACTGCACAAGTCATGTCCTCTGCCTGACTGAATCCACAGTGTGGAAATTTTCTCTTCCCTCCCCCTTTTTAAAATGAAATGAAGGAGGTTACTTTAAAGCCCTCTTAAAGAATTTCTAAGAGGACTGTTTCACTGAAAGGAAAAACCCGTATGTTGTGCAGTAGCTTTATTGTATACCTCCATGTTATAAATACATCAGGACTACTGTTCTGGAAACTGCTGTTTTAGAGCATTGACTGTATCCATATTCTATTATTACACTAGTGTAAAATGCCTGTGATGATATGCAAAGGTAAAATGAGCAGATTGTGAACCTAGTAAATGTGATACAAAATATCCAGCAACTGACATTCCAGTTTTTAACCAGAGCGTGCAAAAACCAAGTATCAAAAAATAATCAAGAATCCAGAAGTCAAAGTGAGTTGCAGTGATGGGTACTACAAATGTATGTCCTGTCAATTTTTTAATTACATTTCAAATTGTAGAGACATTTCTCCTATAAAACTAGCTTAATGAACGATGATTCCTTAGTCAAATCTGCAGTAAAAACTACATGCAGTTCAGTGTGGTATTCATTTCCCCTTTGATAAAGGTGCTAATACTCTGTCATTCAGATTGCAATTGCTAAGGAATTTTGGTTTGTTTCAGCATTGAGATATTTTGAACTCTATGCAGCCAAGGACATTTTTAATGAAAAGAAGAAAGTGATGAAAAGCCTTAAATTTTGTGTTTGCCAATTGCAATATAAGTGGGGAACATTTTTTGAAGGGTCAGAGCTATTCCTCTTTTTTTTTTTCAATTTATTTATTTATTTATTTATTTATTTATTTTTTATTTATTTCTGTCTGCTAGCATTTGAGCTCAGAATATTTTACCTTCTCTGCAAAGCAGTATAACAGTAGAATTTCTCTTAAAAGGTGTCTTGGATCATTGTGAGTAACCTCCCCTGGAAATGAAGTAACTCCATTATTCAATTCACAGGGACTCATTCCTTCCAAATTCTTTTCCCCACTCTTTGAACTGCTATTTAACACTCTTAGTTCACTTCTGCCTTTCTGTCTGTGGATCTTCCTGTCATGCTTAGGGGCAAGAAAGTTTATATCTAAATATATGAGGTAAAAGTTTGTGTAGGTTTCCTGGATTTGCATGAACCATACAAAGATCATTCATTCTTTGCAACTTTTTATGGCCAACTCTTGAAGGACTGGAATGGTCAAATGAAGAAGGGGAGATAGTCCTGGAGTTGGTGATGAAGCAAAATAAAGAAGTTGGGATGGTAATCCCTAAAAATGGGTGTTTTTATCTCTTGTTCTTGCTACCTTCTGTCTACAAAGAAACATTTCTGCAAGTGAAGCCATGGCTCAACCTAAAAATCATGGGTGACATTAGTTAACCACAAGAAAACGGGCAATCTGTGAGCAATAAACCTGAGCAGGGGTGGGGAAGACAGGGCTGAGAAGTGCAGTGCTGCACTATGGTCCAGTTACTGAGTGGGTATTTCAAAGCAAATACTCTGCAATGATTAACAGCAGAAGTACCTTCTGCTGGCCCTGGAACATGGCATGGCTGCACTTCAGAGGGGTGTTTAGGTGCCTAAATCAATGTGATTACACTGTGCAGCTTCAATTGATGGTAGCATCATGTAGGCATTGCCTAGAGAAGAAAGAGTATGCTTTTCAGAAATGCTGAATACTTGCAAAGTTCAGCTGCCTAAGGATGGCTTTCAAAACAGGGAGTCTTGGCTGTGAAGCCTTTGTTTAGCCAATGACAAAATTATAATTTTTAACTTATAGGACGGGGAACAGCAAAAATAAAATTATAAGAAACTATGAGAAGTAAAGAAAAAAAATTCTCAAACTAACATTTAACTCAGGCAAATTCTACAGAATGGAATAAAATCACAGCATGGCAGCTAATATCCAGAGTAAAATTAGCTTTAATGGGTTGTTAGTATTTTAATGAATATGTTAAATGAATACTTAGGAAACTGGTATTATACTAGGAAACTTGTCACTATGCAGTTACTACTTGACATTCAGTTATTTTCAGTTTTCCATCCCATAGAAAAGGATAGCCTCTATTTTCTAGAGTATCACAAAGAACACTATTTGCATTCCTTACTAAAAACTTTAAAGGCAAGAACAAGTACCAGTACCAGTGCTTTCTTTTCCTCCAAAGTCAAGTCTGTAGACTGGAGTTAGGGAACTATCATTTTTGTATACCATCAACTCCTGTAAAATCTTAGATTCCATTAAAAGTATCTAGTATTTTTGCCAGCACTTTTGGAATGGAAATATTTAAATTCCAGTTACTTCTAGAATATTAAGGTAAAAGGGAAAGAGACCTCATTTAAATTTAATCAGTGAGTATTTAACTCTAAAACTTAATGATGACAGTAAACTGTCACTATCCTTTTTGTATCATATCACGTCATATCGTATTCTGTCGTTTTTGGAGTATCATCCAGGTACTTAAGTATCTATTCTTTGCTAATGCATTTCAGCCTTCCAGGAGCAGTGGAAGACAATGTCTTCCTTGCTTTCAGGAATGCAGTGAGACAAAAGATTTTCTTGAGAGCTTTTTGAGAGCTTATTTTACAGGGCCAAGTAGAAGACTTTAATTTTGGGACAAGGCAAGCTGAAAATAATACAGATTTCAGTAAGGGATAGTAGAATATTGCTTCTATTTTATGCTTGTTTTCATCTTTTGGGGACTGTGTTTAAGGAAGTTTGGTAATCTTTCAGATCTGTTGTCTTTCATTACTGAATATATGCAATAGCCCATAAAGGAATCCTTTCTACTCCCAAAATGCATTGAATACAAACAAGCAAGCAGCAGAGGTGCTGTTACTTCTGAGAGGTGACATGAACCTATGCTACATGTAAGCTGAAATTTGGGCTGTCAAATGTCCAGTCACTGGTAAGAAGCAGCTTTTGGCAACTTAGGAGTCTCCACAATGTGTACTCTATGTTCAAACTTGATGAATTGTAGAAAGCAAGTATAGAGAACAAGTTTAAAAGACATCTTACAGTTACACACATTGAGAAAAAATGCCTGATATGGTAAAAGGGTAAAGGCAGGAACAGAGATGAATTTTCAGTGAAGAACATGACACAACTGGACTAAGTGTAAAACTACACCACAGGATAATCACAGGTGTTAGTGCACAAATCATTCTTACTTAATTCCAAGTAAACAACTCATCTGCACAACTTGTTAAACCCCCAAACTTATATGTAATATTTAAGGATTCTGCTTAGGAAAAATAATAAGAAAAGGAATGGATTTGTAAAAGAGATGAGCTGTTTTACAACAGCAGTGGGAGAAAAACTGAAGAAGGTGTCAGGCCATTGATTTGATTGTGCACTACCCCATGAGTAGCATAAACATTTTTCTTAAATCTTGGTTTTGGTTGCATACCACACAGAATATTCTCTTGAACTAATGAGGATGGTTAGAATCCAGGGGCTGATGCTCAGCCCAGAAGGAAGAGGGAGTGTTATTCCCTTACTGTGCTCATCCTTGACCTTGTATTATCTGCACTGCTGATGGGCAATTCTAGGAGCTGCCAGTAGCGTCAGCAACTTAACTGAGCTGTACAGAGGAGATGAAATACAGCAATGTGCTGTTCTGCTGCCTTTTTACTCCTGACACACCCCATATGCTGAGATGGTGGGTGGCAGTAGGAGAGCTGGCATATTAGCAGCAGCACATTCCCTGTGCCAGGGGAATAATCTGTTGGTTAGTTAAATATCTTTTCTAATTCATTTCTACTTCCTGAGTAGCACTGTGCGGTGAGATCTTCACAGAAAGTGCAGCTCTTGGAGTGTGTGACAGTGCACTCTGGAAGGCAGTCTGAAAGTTGTGTCCTGAAGCTCTATTTTGAATATTGATTGTAATAAATACTGGAAAAAAACCCCACCAAACTCTGAGCTGTCTAGAATTTGTCTGCATTAGCAATTCTTATTGGAATAATGCAACCTGTTGTGCCTTTGTTAGGTTTTTAGATATGGATATATACATAGGAAAATTCACTATACCAGAAAATTGAAGTAGGCAAATCAAAGACTAAACAAAAAAACTTATTTTCTCTGTTAAAAACATTGCTTATTAAACAGAAGTTGGCACAGAATCTTGGTGTGAGGTTGCCAAGAAAAGATTGTTAGTTTGGCGTAAGCTTTAAGTTGTCGCATTCAGTATCATGTGAAAATAAGTCAAATTATATGGGTTTTTGTGATTTATATTGCTAGTGAAAAGGAGGATTTACATCACAGGGAAAATAGGTGTGCACCATCAGGGGGAGTTCATGTTCATCTGACAACTGCAGTACTTGGCAAACAAATGCAGTAAACTTGAAGGGATGCAGCAGAGAAAATATCCTGCAATGTTTTGCTGGAAGAAGCAAAATAGAGCAGAATCAATCATCTTTTCAATGAGAGTTTAAGGTGACTTGGGCATTGTTCATAGCTCTGCAGAGGAGCTGTATACCCTTCTTTACTACTCATAGAAGACTTTTCTTTCAGCAAGGTTGGTACAGGGCTTCTCTTTTATAACGGAGACTTCTGTCTCCTGGGGCTTAACTCTAGAGTTTCAAAGGCTTCTGAAAAGGTAGTGGTCCTCATCATCTTTGAGCAATCCTGGTCTGCTCCTTATGCATCAAACTGTGCTATTTTACTAGTGAGCCTAAGAAAGGTGCAAAAACCATAGTTATTATTTGACCTTTTTGCCTTATTGTAGTGCTGTAAGTATCCAGAGGTAGTTTATCTTACTTTTTTTCCCATGTACAAAGCTAAATATGTGTTTTTTTTGTATCTCACTGTCTACAGATGGTGTGGGGATCCACTGATGATTGTGTAGAGTTTTTGCTCAGTTCAGCTTTGTGTACCAAGATGGTTTTTCATGCACACCTTTTATATGAGGTGTAATATTATGAAGTATGTGGAATAAAATCCTGATTCTGCTCAAGCCAGTTTGATTCTCTCTGTTTCTTTCATTTGGACCACAATTGTAACAGAAGTTAGCTGGCCCTAAGACGGACAATTCTTTTTGTAATGAAACCTCTTTCTTCACATCTGGAATAAGTGATACAGATAGTACAGGAGTGCAGCAGAATTAAAGGGAAGCCAAAACCAAAAGCACTTTGGCAGGACTAGGACAATGCAATAGAATGTGGGTTGGTAAGGTGGCCCAAACCTATGAGCACCTCTGCTTCTCCTGTAGCTCCTTTTTGCCAGAAGCCACTTCTGTTCTGACAGTGTTCACAGAAAGGAAAAATTTATTGCATTTGCACTATTTTGTTTTTTTAAAATATATTGATTTAAAAACTAAAAATCCTCCACTGGTAATGAAAAGGGGTAGCTGCAGAACAAATTTTTCTGTTGCCACAAGTGTGAAAATGTCTGGTGGGGAAACAGACAGGACAATTTGAAACTATAGCCTCCTAAACCACTCCAAAAGGATTTATTAAAGGATATCAGTCTGAAGAAGGAAGTATAGTTATAGGAGCTGTTATGTTTTACAATAGGAAAATTCTGTCTGTGTAAGAATTGTTACCTTTTTTTATGCGTTTGAAAAGAGAGGGCAGTGCAGACTTCTTTTGGGTAAAGAGAAATCAAGAGTTTCTACCAAAAGAGCTCTGTAGATACAAAAAAAGTAGTGTTGATTGAGATGGAAGTCATTGTTAAAGGAGGAAAAAAAAAGAAAGATGAACAGCAAAGGAAGGAGGTATCTCTGAACCTAGTTCTTTGCAATGTTTATTAGGCTGGTTTTGGTATCGTCCTGCTGACTGGCATATGTATTAACCCGGCTAAAGTACAAAGTCAGATAATGGAATTATTCTGGGTAGACTTCTACTTGTCTTTTTGCTCCTTGGTTTATTTCTGTGGATTTTGCTGAAATTGACTATCAGTTTCTTTGTGTTCATTACCTTGCTCTGTGCTGCACAGTGTGAGAGCAGTGAGTTATCAGACATGGGGACTGAAGGGCAAGATGTAGATAGCCTTCTTGTTCCATAAAAATTGGGAGGTGAAGCAACACAGAAGACAAAGACTGATTCAGGAAGATAACAGAGTAGCTTACAACGTGGAGGACAGGAGAGATCCTTAGAGGCAAAAAACCTGACAAAATTTCACAGCAGGCAGTAGTAGGGGATGAGAATCCAAGGGAAACATCATGCCATGTGAGAAACGAGCTTTCATTGATCACAACATGCCATGATGTTTCCATGATAGCACTGTCTAGGAAACCATTAACAGTGGTGGGAAGAGAATATAATATCTGACAACTTTTCATTTTGTTTTAAGAGGTACACATTAAAAATACATCTAACGTGGGACACAAAGAATCTAAATAATGTTATTAAACTTCTGGTAGATGTGAATCTCCAGGGATGTTTACATATGCTTTTGAAGAAAACTGAAAAACATTAGATTTTGCATTTCCAGGCTTAATTTATCATTTTATTTGTTCTGTTTAAATAAATCTATGCAGAATTATTAAGTTACTCAAAATAAGCCCAAAATAGAAGACTGAGTTCTATAAACATTTTACATATTTTTGTTTAATTTGTTGAAAATAGTGGAAAATCTGCTCACATTTGGCATCCCAAATACAAATATTAGGAACCCAGTCCTATGCTGCAGTGTAATTTTAACAGTATGATTTAACAGTCTTCCAAGAGATATTGTGCACACTTTTATTTTAGAAAAAGGAATTTTATTTTAGTACAGGAAAAATTGCATGTATGCCCATCTTTGTACCTTATAATATAAACTACTGTGTGCACATATTTATTCACTGCAGAAGAAAAAGAAAACCAAGTCCCAGTAACAGAATTTGATTTGATTTAGCAGGCACAAAAATTAGGCAAGGAGATCACAGTGTGTAGAGAGCCCTTTACCTCTAAAATATAAACCTTCTCTTTCCTAGTACGGGGAGGGTTAAATGCAGAGCTTTTAGTTGAGAAAATATGCAGTTCATGTGAAAGGTTTGCTAGCACTATATACCAACCAAAAGCTTAAATGTGCCTGACTGGTTTTATGGAAGACAGTAAATTAGTCTTTCCTTTACCTTTGACAGGTGAGGAGCAGTTCTTGCATGACCGGTGGCTATCACCATACACCCGCTGCTGCACAGGTGAGGCTTTCAGTTTCAAAATGATGACTGGTAAGAAAAACAAGATGTCTTTCCTGGTTATAAATTTAACTCTTCTATGATTAGTCTAGGCCAATTAGGACACCCCTGGGGTTCAGACTATGGCTCAAGTACAAGCTTGAAAGCCTGATTAGCCGAGGTCTCTTGATACTTGTTCTTGGTAGTAAATGCTGGCACATATAGTATTGATTTTCATTTAGATATCTTAATGTTTCTAGACAATCCCAGCAGATGTGGGCTGAACTCGGATCTACAAGAATGCTGGGCTGCAATCTGCAAGCATTTTTCTTGCCATTTTGTTTCATTTTTCCTAAACTTAACTGATTTGGAATCAGGAGATATAAATGAAAAATGCAGAGTTTGCCTATCAATCATGGCATGTACAAACATTGCTACTGCCCTTTTCTAACATCCTATTACCACTGGGTAGTTGGCTAGTCAAACAGGAATAAAAATTACACTGCAAACATCATAAGTTAGGCTTGATTTGTTGAGCAAGAAGCCTGACAATTCTGTAAGAGTTATATACCTCAGCCTCGCTGAAAATCAGCCTTGTTATGGCTCTGGTACGTCTATAAAGATTGTTCATTTCATATAAAACAGCTACCTGCACTGAAAGGCCTGAAAGGAAGAATGATGCTGGTTATAAATATAGAGGAAAATCTATTTGTCTGCCCCTTCGTGCTGTTAGCAAGTCACACGGTGCAGCCTTTATGCTGTTCCTAGGCAGCAGGGGGAGTTTTCCATGGCCACCTTTTGCTTTCATCTTCTGGCCTGGACTGAAGCACATCATCTCTCTTTGTCATATGAGATAAAGCAATGAAGTGTGACCAGTGCCACTGCATTGCACTCTGCCCACCAGGAGCACGTTAATGATAATGAAAAACTATACTGCACCACATTTAAACTAAATGTGAGCGTAAGGCTGTCTGTCGGCAGACTGGTATAACAGTTAATGTCATAAAAGATAAATAGAAATTATTAGAATTGGCTTGGAAGGGATTTTTTATAGAGCAGGGTTGTATTCCTTTAAAGATACATTATCAGACTGTTAAATCTAATTTCAGACTACTGGGCAATTAAAATGATTAACATTCTTTACTCATATAGTTCGATTCATTAAAGTTTTAAACACCCTTTACACACTATTTATGTTGAAAATAGAGAAATAACATGTTAAAATGTCTTGGATCATTAATCATTCAAATTTGCTGTATAACTACATTCTCCAAACCCTAGAACCACTGTGAGTATTTACAAACCTCAGAGGCATTTTTGGAAAGATGAACAAAATAAAATTCTACATGCCTTTGGTATGTCCAACAGACCTTTGGTAGTTCTCAGGCCTTCTGCATTTGCAGGAAAGATCAGGCAGAAAATTCCTAAAAGATGGTTTTTGAAGTTATTCTGCCCAGGAAATTGTACACAAATTAGCTGAGTCCACCTGGAGGCTTGTTCCCTCTTTGATGTTTGGAGCTAATAGGAACTCCAAGTATAAACCCTTGTCTACTGAAATGAAAATATACTCTGAGTCTGGCACTTAGTTTTCAAGTGTGTCAGATGGAATTTTGTATTATCTACTGACAAACCAGTTTATTATATGGATATAAGAAGACATCTCCAGGCTAGTAAATGCTGCCATTACTAAGAGGTGAAACACCCACTTCACTTCTGTGTTGGCATTTTTAACAACCTCTGAAACACCGTGGGAAAAGTAATGAAAGTCAGTATACTGGCTGTGATGTGACAATTATAAAAACTTATTCATGCTTATCTTTTGAAAGTACTGGAAATACAGGCTTTTTAGTGCTTTGAGACACTGTGGTTTTGGTTGCTGTTTTTTTGTTTGCTTGCTTATTAGTGGTTGTTTTATATTGTGGTGGTTTGTTTGTTTTTTGGTTTTGCTTTAAATTTTTAATTATTATTTTTATTTTTGTTCCTGCACCTACTGTAAATGTCTGGGCCTTTTTGAAAGAAATGTTGCAAATTACAGTGTGGCTGGATATAATCTAGACTGTGGTCCCATATTGAGGGAAGCCAAATGATTGTGTTTGCCTGTCCCTGGAAGCAACATGGAGCTTATGGCCCATGAACTGCCCCGTATTGCACCAGGTAAGAAAGCTCAATATTTGCATGTCAGAAGTTCAGAGGAGCACACAGGGCTGCAGGAAGCTTGCTGCCTGGGTCACCGAATGCCCTGTTTCTCAGACAGGCCATAGGCCAGATATGTTGAACAAGTGGGGTCATTACTCCTTCTGTGGCACTATTGGTAAGAGGAAGAGATGATTATAATTAGCCTTTTTGAAATCACCCAGGGGCTCAGCTGATGTCAAAAACGTAGATAGCATTAAACACAAAGACATAGCTATATTTTCCCAGGTGGCAGCATGATCCTAGCACTGATTCTGTATTCTAGTATGTTAGGGTCCTTCACCTTGAGAGTATCAAGAAATATTTAGACTCCCTCCTAGATACCTGTGTCAGGAACCATGCACTCCCTGGGTAGACAGTGGAGAAGTGGCTTCCTAATTTAGGTGTTCTGGATTAGGACCAGTTGTTTTAAAGATTTACTAAAGAACACTGCCTTCTAATTTATTCCCTTGAACAGAATGACCAAATTCAGTTAGAGACAGCTGCAGTAATGCTGGGATCATTAGGAGATGACATACTGACAACCAATGCATACTGAGTCAAGTGGCTCATCTTCCAGAAAGATTTAACAGTATGAGAGGGTCAGCTAGCTGTAGAGGATCCACACAACTGAAATAAAGCATTTTTTACCTCTTTGATTAACCATTTTCTCTTTTCATTCCATTACTCTTATTCTCTGTTTAAGACTGCCTGACAATGAGTGGCTCACTATGCGTAATCAAACCGTACTCTGTGCTGTATCTGATGCAGTTCTAGCTCTAGACAATAAAGGGATCTGGCAGCATCTATCAGTGAGGATGTTTCTAATGCTGTTCCATCATTTATTTCAAGAGCAACATAAGCAGAACCTTTCCCTTGAGAAACTGACAGCTGTTATCATCTCTGTGATACTATATACTTTTGCTGACTTTAGGGAACAGAATTCCCAGAGGTACTCCTGGATTTCATGTCAGTATGTGGTACCCTGAGCCAGCCCATCAAATTGGCATAGAGGCACTATACCATTGCAAAATGGGGTTGAGAATTAAGAGCTATTCAGATGAATGTATTGGTTTCTACTTTCAAACAATTAATTTGGTTAACTTTTTCTTACCCCAAATCCAGATGGAGAGAAACAAAGTGATGAAATAATTCCCATAACTTGGACTGAGATCACTACCTGTGTTCCTTCTACTCTCATCTATGTCCTATGTCTTTGTCCTATTCAAAAACCTGGCACTTCAGCATATTTTCTGATGTCTGTGGTAGTCATGACTGTTGCTTCCTGCTTCCAAATTTTTCTTGTAACCTTGTGTGGCAGAAAGTGGGGTGAGGTCTTCAGGACTGAAAAGGGCTATACTATATACAAATACTATTTGTAGTAGAGTAGGCAGAAGAGGAAAATACTCTCATTACGTTCTTTTTTTACACCAGAAATTTATCCATAATTTTGATTTGTGACAGAATTTTGGCCTTCAATGTCAAATGACTGTTTGATCACACAGTATTTGTATCAATTCTGATGTCCTGAATACCTTTACTAAGCCTAACTTTCCTGGGTATTGCTGGATTTGTTCCCCCATGGGGCTGCACATGAGTTCTACAGAAATGATCAATCAGAAGTATATACTGATGTGAAAATATAAACTGAAAATAACAGAAAACCTTATAGATATCAGTGAAATACAGAATTTAGTCCAGGTCTCTGCTTTTTCTGTTTTGCTAATAATCAAAATTATATAACATGGGAATGACTTCGGTGTTCCTGAGTTATTTTTCCTTTAAGTTTTTTAGATTTTTTTATACCTCCCATTGATTTTGATTATTTACTGTTTGACAAGGGGAACACAGGCAGCCCATGCTGTGCAAAAGATCAGAGGTGCCTTCATTCCTCAAGGCTATTGCCTTCTTTAATTCTTCAGTGTAGGGCCAGTGAACTGATTGCATTTTCTTCTATTTGACACTTTATATTTCACATTTCTTCTTCAAACTACTGCAACGTACTCTCTATATTTCACATTTCTTCTTCAAACTACTGCAACGTACTCTCTTTTAGAGCAAGCTGCTCTAAGAATATATCCTTTTTGTCTTGGTCATTATTATAACCATTTGGTGACTTGTTACAACAAATTTCAGCCACTGTCGTGATTGCCTTTCTGTAAACTGGATGAAGCTGAGTACCTTGTAAATCCACTTCCTATGCTTTTCTTTTACTTGTGTTATATGTATTACATATTTAATAATGAAATGATGTGACTTGAGGGCACTTGTTCTATGATATTTTTTTTTCCCTTCAAGTAGGGGGTAGTCATACAGGCCTTAGGAGAGATTTTGTTTAGCTACAAACACTGTATGCCAAATCTGGAAGCACAGAGCAAAGGTTTGCAAATGCAAACAAATGCATGTAGGATCTATTTGGGCATGCAGTTGTGTGTGTGCGATTTTGGAAAACAACTCCTTGGACAGACATCTTTTACAGTGGTGAAATGAAGCCTAGAGAGATGTTTAGAGTCTTGCTACTTTTCTATGTGATCCACTTTCTATAAGAAAATAGTTAATGTAAGTATCTAAAATAGAAAAACCAGAAGCTACTTCTGTCAAACTTGACTTTAGCTCGTGTTTCCACATATTTTGGTCAAATGGGCTTCTCTCTCCTTTTCTCTATTTTGAGATCTGCTATGTGGTATACATTTACAGTGACTAATGTTTGGGCTCTGAGTCTCTGTGGATGAAAACTTGGGTGATGTTAGATCAAAGCCTCTAGTAATTTCATAATTTCTTTATGAAGAAATCCTTGTTTTTTTGCGTAGTTGGCATCAGTCTAAATGAGTCAGTAAAATGGGATGTCTCAGCTTATATAAATAATAGCAGCCTTCTCCTGTTAGAAGTGCCTTTCTTCTGGAAAAGCCAGTTGTCCCACACTAATGAATTTCTAATCAGAAACACTAAGCCCCATATGGTATTTTTTAACACATTTGAGAACCCTGGTTAAAACAGAGTTCTAAATGTACTGGAAACCAAACTTCATTGTTGTTCAACACTCAAGAGACCGTACAAAGATATACCCCTGTATTTCTGTGTTATCCTGCGTATTACTGGGTCTCTTTCTCTTTCCCTCCTTCCCTTTCTCTGCTTTCTGTGAAATGGCCTTAATGTTACCATATCACAAGGTTTATCGTCTCTCTCCCTCTTAAACATAATGAACATCAGAAAATATCCCTGAAGCATAAACAAAAACCAAGAAGGGGAAAAAAAAAAGCCAATCCCAGAATACAAGGAGTTGGTGAGGAAGTCCATAGTAGTTCAGGCTAACCAAATTCTAGAACTTCAGAGCTTGCCTATAAAAAAGATGTTTGAAAATAATTTGTTCACATTTTGGTGAAAAAATATCTTAAAAGATACTTTTATCTTATGTAAATAAGGAAATAAATAATCTTATAAACTTTTCCCATGTTGCAACACGAGTTCCAGGGGGTGGAAGCCTGAGGGTAGCTTTTTCAAGTAAAAGCAGAGTCAAAGCCGCAGAGTACCTTAACTTCTTTGACATTAGGTCTTCTGCCTCCTTTGATCAATGGGCCCACATTTTCTATAGCCTTCCTTTTGTTGCTGTTGAACGTAAGGAAATCCTTCATCTTTTTCTTAACATCTCTCACTAGCTTTAGTTTAACTTTCCTAATCTGTTGCTATGTTTTCAGCAATGTGTCTGCATGGTAGCCTGTTCCCCCTCTCACTTTCTGTCTGTTTCCACATCATCAGAAGTTCCTTGTTGATTCATGCTGTCCTTCAGCCATGCTTGTTCAAGTTCCTGCATGTTGAAAAGGTCTGCTCTGGGCTTTAGGAAGATTTCAAAAGAGAAACACTTAAAAGAAAAAAAAGGAAATTGTTTGTAGTTTTGGCCTGGCAATTACAAGGCAAGCAAACATATTTCTCTCTATGTATTAGGAAGCATATATATCCTTAGTGGCAGATTTGGCAGCAGCAGAAGGAATGAGAGGGAATGGGGAGTGGTAATGAAAAGGTTTAATTTTAGCATCCTCAATTCAGGACGTGATTGAAACAGAGATAGAATTACAAGTTCTGTCTCAGTTGTTTAACTATTCTAATAACAGAAATAGGCCTTATGCAGTGTGATTGATTAGCTGACAAACAGTTTTATACTTATATATGTATATATATATAATACATTATTATATCAAACAATGTTTCTTTTGGAATTCTTTTGTCTATCTTTAATCATTCAATTGTAAGGAAAAAATTAACCACTGGATACTGCATGCTGCTTTTTGACAGAACTGTATCCATTTAATATGGAGAACAGAGCTTACCCTCTTTCTGGGTGTGAACAACTTTTAAATGGACTTAAAATATGCAGGATGGAAAAGACCTTATCAGAGACACACTTACAAAGAAGTACCTATCTGAAATTACTGTTCAGCACATCTGGGGTCTCTTTCAGCTCATGTGAGGCTACTTCTTGCAGTATCAGCACCAAATGGTTATTTCAGGAGGATAACAGAAGCTAGAAATTTAGTCAGAACGTGTTCACATGCAGAAGAAAATCCAAGCATGCCAATGTGCTTCCTCTAGTTCACTTAAATTGCCCCTCTGACCCTGCAGTGCTTTTCACTGATGTACTGCTGTGACATTACTCGAATGACATTTTGTCATTTGCTGAATGTTAACCTGCAAAAATGCTATCTTTGCTCCTTTACTTTGAGACAGGATGACATGCACTGCAGCCCCCAGTTGTTGGGGGGTAATTTTATGCTCCTTTCCTGACAGACAGGATTCCAATAGCACCATATGTCAAAAACTCCAACCAATTCCAGTCATGTACCCACACCGTCCAGCTGTCACAGCTATAATTATTGAAACTAAAGCCCAGAGAAGTTTGTAGTTTTGGAAATGCTCGAGTCTCCTTAGATCTTTACTACTGATGTTATAGCTGATTAGGACCCTGCCAGCCTTCTGTTGGTCTCTTGAAAACGGCTGTAATTCTCATTCATCATGGAAGCTAACCAGCTGCTCCAGAGCTATCCCCTCAGATGTGTTGCTTGATGTTATACTTTGCTGTTTTCCTGACCTTGATACTTCGGATGTTCAAACAAAGACTACTTATTATGTTGGAGTTGGAACCAAAGGATCCACATTCTGCACAGAAAAACAAGAACATTTTTTGTAGGTACCTGGTGTTACTGGGAAGACTGCTAATAATCTGCACTCATTTCTTGGTCCTCCTGTTACATTTTCATGACCGTTTCAGGTGAGGCAGTGAGAGGCAGCGACCTCCTGTCGGGCTCACGCTGAGCTTGTGGCAGGAACGTCTGTCTTCTCCCTTAGCACAGACAAAAGCAACTCCTGTAATCAGGGTTTTGAGCCTGAGCATCCACTTTTGTCACTTTTACCCAAATGTTAGGCAGCTTAACGTCTTTTCTCTTTGAAACTTTGGTCTGTGTAGAGAGTTCAGCTATTGGATTTTTCTGTTCAAATCTTCAAGTTTTGTGATCTCAAGGGGTTTGCAAGGGCTGTCAAAAAGGTTACAGCTTCTAGTAATTTCCATTGCATATGTGTAATAGGTAAAGCAGCACCTTTTTAGATGCATGTGCACATGATATTTTTTGTCTCCAGGAGCAACTCCTCTTGCACCCACTGCAGTAGCTTCACTGACAGTGTTAGTTATGCATTTTTGGTTTGTTCATTCACTTAGGAGTGATACATTCTAAATGTATGAAGGCTTTTCAGTTAAAAAAAACCACAAAACAAAAACCAGTGTGTAATTTACATGGCTTATATTTTGATCAAACCTGGATTTCCTAAGCTCTTTTGAGATGCTAGGTAAGGAAATTTCAATACGTTTAAAGATTAAATATTTTATTGATGAAGAGAGATTTTAAAGGGTGAAAAGCAGGACTGAGTTGGAATTTCTAGACTGGAACAACTGCCTAATTTGATGAAGAAAATGAAAGAAGGAAATTTATTAAACATTTGTTAGCAACTCTCTTCTAATAATAAAACTTTCAACAGAACTGATCAGCAAAAAAATGTGAAATTTAATATTGCTGGTGAGAAAGCTCAGAATATCTTTGAAAGTTGAAAGAAAATCAAGTGTGTTTTCATGCAGATCACTGGCTTTCATTTACAGGCAGCAAGGATGATGCAGATTTAAAAGACAGACCAGATTTTTCTGGAGACATATAAGAAATTATCCCCAAAAGAACACAAACTGTCTCTAACATTTTGAGATACCTTTTAACAGCCATACTGGGAAAGAATGAAGGGATCCTAGTGGATCCTAGGGTACTCATTGTTTCCTAGGTCTCCAAGTGCATGATCTTATTTTCTTGTGCTAACTGGCTCTTGGCAGTACCCTGAAGTCAACAGCTTCTGAAGAAGTGATTTGCACTGACACCAGTTTTTGAATTCTTTGTAGTCCTCCTTAAAGCGAGCTGAAAAATAGGTGAAATACAACTGTTTAGTCGGAGACTGGAGGAAGATAAAAAGGGAGTCATCAGCCAAGGAGCCCAATACAACTGGATGACCAAAGCAAGTGGAAAGCAAGTAAATGGAGAGAAAAACAACTGGAGAAGCAATCAGCTTAAAAGCAGCAGAGGGATGTGTAAAGAGTAACATGACACATGAATTGTATCACAAATAAGAGAGCTTAGTGAGACATTTGAGCTGGTTATGCCAGCAGTGAAAGACAAGCCCAAGCAAACAGTTTAGGACAGTGAGCAAAAAATAAGGGATGGCAAGAATATTTTGAAGTGCTGTACAGTGTCGAGTATAAAATAGATGAAACAGTTTTTTAGAAGTTTTCCACTACAAATGAAGGAGAGGATACATGTTGGAATTCTGAAACAGAAGAAACTCAATAAAAAACTTGAAAGAAAAAGGTGAAAGCCTAGGGGCAGGACTCTTGCTAGCTTGCAATGAACATTGGGTAAAACACAACCTGTTCAGAACAGCAAAACTTACAAAAACCATCCACAAGTGCATAGGGGAAGGTGATAAGAATACAAATCTGCTTCAGAAAATAATGAGTAAAAAAGAAGATACAACAGATATTTTTGTGATATTTGTAATAAAATTGAGATGCAATGTAGTTGAATCTACTAACATATTTCACAGTCTTGATACATAGATTTAGCAAGCTATGTGGCAGAAATGGCATATTTTGAGAGCTTATGGCCACCAGAAACCTTATTTAAACTGACAGAAAACATTTACAGGATGTTATAAATTGCAATTGGAGAAGAAGCTAATGGAATGGATTTTCATGATCAGAGGAGTGGGACAAACCAGGGTGCTGTTAACTTCCTTTGCTCAGCTTAGGGTTGGTTTTGAATTGAGAGATGAAGGGAGAGGATGGAAGAGTCCTATTGTGTGAGAAAACAGTGAAAAAACAGCTTCTCAGAGGATATTCATCTTATGGCTTTATCAAAGAACCATCAGAGGCTCCTCAGAGACACTAAGACCAATAAGCACAAACTCAGTCTGAGGTTCAGCATACAGAGGTAAAGAATGAAGTTTGAAACGACTTAAAAGGGGCTGTTTAAAGGCAGTTTGAGGAGTTTTGGGTTAACTCTTCTTTTGCTTTTGCCTCTTGTTTGATAATAGTGCTATTTCTTCTTATCAAACTGAGTCTCATGCTTCAGTAAAATTATCTTCAGTATAAACTTTTCAAGAAGGGAATGTGTGGGTAGCAGCATCCTGGAAAGCTCTATGAGGAACTTTTTTACTTACTTTAATGAACTGAAGCATTTCTCAAGCCGTCTGGAGAGGCCAACTTGGTTGAGAGTGCTCTTAAAATGGTTGGCTAAAATACCACTCCTAATTCATGATAAATTTAAATGCAGTTGTGTGTGTTTGAATCTCTCAGTGATGTAGATTTCAAGTCATTTTCCGTCTTGTTGTATCTAACAAATAATTGGGAAATTTTCTAAAACTCACAGATCTGTGTAAATGATAGTTAAGCACCCATTTTACTTTTACTGTGTGTAGCCTGGAAGACTGGGGGGGGGTTAGTATTTTGGTTTAAATGAAAGTTGGAAACAATTGTTAACAGGCCTTTGGGTGATTATACATAACTTTATCTTTCTGGAATTTCACAGTTGAAGAGTTAAACATTGTAGAAGATGCTTAATTCTGTGTTGTTACGTAGCATTGCCAAAACAGCCAAGTTTAATAAAGCAGTACTATACGTTGCAGCAGGAATGATGCAAAGAAGTTCAAATAGGAAGCTCACTGGTTTAGTAAGTACTGTGTTGAGTTTGTTATGAACCTTTAATTGCACGCAAGAAAAACCAGAAGTGATTTCTCTGATTTATTATACATTTGCTAACTACAGCAAAGTAAGTACCCAGCTCTCCTAGGAAGCAATAGAATTATGCTTGCTTAACAAAAAAAAAAAAAAAAGTTTTTAATTATTTGTAATACTTTAAAAAGCTCTGTCAGATGAAAACTTTAATCTTCACATTTAGATTGTTGAGCTATCATGTAAAAAACCCCTTTTTCTTACCACAGACTTTAAAAATTATTCAAAAACAATGATGCTTTTATAACTTTTAAAGCAATGTCACCTGAGTTAAACAATTACAATGCTGGATTGATACTCATATGCTTTGTTAGGAAGATTTGTTACTATGGTCTAGTTTCATAATTGTCTTAATATTGGTAAGTTGCACTTGTGTGCGTGTGGTATGGTTTTTTAAAAAGAAATTTTATATAAATTTACATATATACATGTATGTGATAGGGGGGAAAACCCTAAGAGCCAAGAACATCCTAGTTGTTGACTAGATATTACTACTTTATTTATTTTTAACTGGCAGTGCAGTACAGAACTCTGCTAGGCAGAAGCGTGCCAAACTTATTTTTATAATTATTGCTATTATTACTGTTTATTACAACAATGTACTTTAAATTTACAGCCATGAGCCCTCTAGTATATAAGACTACATGTGTAGCTATACATACCTAATTATTTGTGGAACATATTAGTATTGTAAATAGAGCTTATCTTTGTTATGAGAGTGACATTAATAACAGAATTTCATAAATGCCAACATGTATTACAATAACTTCAAGACTCTCTGAAAATATGGTGTATTGTAGCTAAAGATGCTCACAAATGCATCTTGTGTGTGTGGATGGGGGGGGGGCAGGAGGGCTGTTTTGTGCTTAGAATGCTTTCTGATGCATAAATATTAGCATTAAATAATTTTGAATACCTTGTTTCCTAAAAAGATTAGTAGCTCTTCTCTACGTGATAAATTGTGCAAGAGTTATTGTTCACACCAGTCTTCATACTGGATTATTCTGTGGAGCTTTAAATAACGAAGTCCAAATTATGCTCAGCAAGCTGTTGAGAAAGCTTGGAGGAATCTCAGAGCTGAAGGGCCAGTTTGTGCCATGACTGTGGCTTTATGCTGTCTGTAAAGGATATAAAATGGCAAAGGATTTAAGCTGCAGCTTTTGTTTGTTTGTTTAGTTTGGTTCATTTTTTTTCTTTTTCTTTTTACTTATGATTCTGTCCTTATATAGACAGTGTGCCTTAGTGTAATCGTTCCAGATTTATCTCATCCCAATGAAAATTTTTGCAGTCCATGTTGCTCTGATTTTAGAAGACATCCCACTTGCTATTGTGCCTATAATTTACACGCATGGGGAGACAGGCTGTGTAAATGTGGCTTCACTGAATTTGGTTTGGATCATCAAACATTCAGGCAACTATTAAAATATGAAGTACCACTGTAACATTTTACCTGATTTTATGTTTTTCCCTCTCTTCTAATTGTCTTGGAGTGACTTAGGATAAAAAACAGACTGAAATAAGAGTTCTGTGGAAATATTAGAGTCATCTTGTTGTACTTAGGTATTTTCATCTGATTTGTGCCCTGATGACTTCTGCAGCAATAAAATCTCAGCTTCTGGGTATTTCTAAGTGATTGGCAGAAAGTGACAAAGGCAAAGACTTTCATGCATAGACCTGGTATTAATTCAAGCTGTGCAAATAATTTAACACACCAAGTGAAAGAGGTGAGAGGAGCAGTTTCCACTGAGTTTAAGGACAACGTGAAGAATTCCACATTTCTTAGTGACCTTTAGGAAGGAAAGTAATTAGACCCAAGTCTGTTTAATATGGACAGATACTGCATTTTCCTTTCCTGCTCTCCCACCATATACCTTGTGTCTCTTCACTGATCAGGCAGTCCTGCTGAAATAGGTGGGGTTATTGTTTTAGTCCATAGTGGTTCATCATGTGGGAGTCAACTTTATGAATAGGTCCTCCTGAATTAGTCTTCTATTAGTCTGCTTTCTCTACTGTTAAATGCTGACAACCCACCCTACGATTGATTAATATAAGGAAAATACTGAAAATTTCAATTGGAAAAACAGAAAAACACAATGTGTAATTGCTGTCAGATCTACAGATTCTCCCATTGTTATTTTCAAGTAAGGAAGATGCTCACCCCTACTCAATTGCTAACCTTAGTTAGCTTACTGGATGGTAGAAGAGAGTGAACCATGTTATGCTGCTATTTGATGCTAGCTAGTATATTTTCATAGTGCTTTATTTGGCAATAATAGCATTGGGGAATGTGGTTCAGAGTGACAAGAATCAGAAAATAAATACAGTTTTTTTGACTTCAGAAACAACTGGCATAGAAAAGCTTGTAATCTGTAACTGTTCCCTTCATTCAGAGTTATTGTGTAAGCCTTATTTGGCTCTTCTGCCATTTTTTCTTTCCTTGACATTCAGTCACAAGTTTGATTATCAGAAATTTTTGCAAAATGGACCATATGAAATGTTCACTAAAACTGCAAGTAAATGAGTAAAATTATTTGTAGATATCACAGCCTAGTGGGAAAAATTAATATGGGTCAAACATAGCTATGGTTAAGACCTGTAACTTGCCTAGATAAATACAGTCTTTCACCAAGAGATTAAAAAATACATAATCTCCACTTGAAATCCAATTCAGACTATGATGTTCATAAAGGTTTCAAAAAGGACAGTAACCTTTGTCAGTCATATTATAGAAATGTAGTTGGTGAAAACAAGAGCTTTATGCTTTCAGATCAGGGTTACTTTGCACCATTGCAATAGAATTTTCCAATACATTTCCACAGAAAAGGAAAAGATTGTCTTCATATCATTTATCTTCACCAAAAATTCCTAGGATTCCTTCTTTAGTGGCCTTTAGAATGTTTTGCCTCTCATGGCCTTTAGTACTGCAGACCAGGCTTTCTGCCTTCTCAAGAAGTTAGAGAAGAAGGTGTCAATGAGTAATTCCACTGAGACTTCCTTCAGGTACAAGGAAGTTTATGCCTTGTGTTGGAAACCCATCCCAGAAAGGTGAGCTGGAAACTTCAAATTTGCTCCGGTTCCCATCAACCATTAATAAGTGTCTTGGTTTTTTGTTTCCTTATAGAAAGTTTTGTAAACTTTCTCCTGTGCAAGAACAGCTTCTGAAGGATCCTTTAAGGAAACTGTTAGCTCTGATAGCATATGGAGAATTTATATTTTCTGAAAGTGTTATATAGAAGAGACCCTCTCATGTGAGCATATGATGCATTTTACTTGTGTTATGAAATCTGCCTCTATATCTGGCAATGATTTTAAATTTCTTGAGGTCTCTGTTTAAACTGTAACAAAACTCCCAAGGAAAAACTGTCACTGAACGGGACCTAAAGTTATGGTGTGTTATGCCTAGGTAAAAAATATTAACAGAGTTGTTTAATTGTTTAGGCAGACTGGACATAAAGTAATGATGTGTACAGTTTCAAAAGTAGTCTCAGTGTTTACTTTTGTATTACACACTGATGTTTAATCACCCTCAAAGACACCTTCTGATTTTTCTTAAAATGTGTTTTGTTCTCATGCAAATAGCTGACACTGATTTTGCTGGCCAAAAAATTTTTAACTGTTAATGTTTTTTTTTTCTATTAATTGCTAAGTACATGAAGAACTGTGGCTCTTCTCCATGCCCAGAATGCTGCCTTTCCAAGAAAAACAGTTTTTCATATTATAGGCTCCTAGAATGGTTTGGGTTGGAAGGGACGTTCAAGATCATCTAGATCCAAACCCCCTGCATGGGCAGGGACATCTCCCACCAGATCAGGTTTCTGTGAGCCCCATCTAACCTGGCCTTGAACATTTACAGGGAGGGGGGCATCCACAACTGGGCAACTGTTCCAGTGTGTTACTACCCTCATAGTAAATAATTTCCTCTTAATATAGAATCTAAACATCCCTGCTACAAGTTTTAAACCATTGCCTCTTGGCTTCTTGCTACATGCCCATGCTAAAAGTCCTACTTCAGCTTTCCTGTAGGTCCCCTTCATGTATTGGAAAGCCCCTCTAAGGTTGTCTTGGAGCTTTCTCTTCTCCAGGCTGAACGACCCTAGCTTCTTCAGCCTGTCTTTCACAAGGGAGATGCTCCAGTGGTCTGATCATTTCTGTGGCTCTCATCCAGACATGTTTGAGAAGCTCTGTGTCCTTCTTATGATGGGGACTCCTGAACTGGACACAGTTCTCCAGGTGGGGTCTCACAAGAGCAGAGTAGAGGGGGACTATCACCTCCTTTGACTGGCTTGTATGCTGCTTTTGATGCAGCCCAGGACATGGTTGGCTTTCTGGGCTCCAAGTGAACATTGATAGATCCCTCTGGATGGCATCCCTTCCCTCCAGTGTCCTGACTTCACCACACAGTTTGGTACTGTCAGCAAACTCGCTGAGGGTGCACTTAATTCCACTGTCCATGTCTGTGAACAAGGTGTTAAATAACACTGGTACAAGTGTGTATATATATATATATATATATATGGCTAGAATTTATTTTTCTGGAAAAATACCAGGTTATTAGCAGGAATCAGTTCACAAAACTCTGTGTTTCCTGTGTTACTCACTGAACTAGTTAGTTTGGTGGTCAGTACTCTGACTGACCAAGAACTTTAGCTTATCAGCCTCTTGTTCTCTCCAATAATGTGTAACTCTTCTACAGGCCCATAGCAAGTTCTGCTAAGATGTGAGGCTGAATTAGTGTTTTTTCTCTAAATATCCAATGCATCTCAGATATTTGGGCACTGCCATTGAAGACTGTTTGGAGGGCTGTTGAAGCCCCCTGAAGAAGCTTCATTTTTATTTGTATGAATTAATTAAACATTTAAATAAAAATAAGCATAAAAAATAATTAAAAAAAATTAAAAGCAGCTCAAGAAGTATGTTTTCTATCAGGAAGCAAACTGTTTATGTAGGCCTGCTACTGAAGCTGGCAGCAACTTGAATTGTTTCAGTAAACGTTTTTATATGTGCCATAAGTGTATATAAATTTCCTTTCAATCTTGAGGCTTCTGCACCCGATTTTAAAATGAATGATGTTTTTGCAGTCCTTTTATAATGGAAAGTTTGAATGAAATTATTTTCATTTGAATGGCTTAAATAATTATGAAAAGTAAATAATGAAATAAAGAAATTATGTTTATTCTATTAAGTCCTTAGAAAACCAGCATTATAACTTTAAAAAGGCAGCAAGAGAAGATATTTACAGCTGGTTAAGTTGATTCTTTGCCACCTTCCTTTCTATTCCTTTAAAAAAACCCCCACACAATGCAAAATGCTGTTTTTGGCAAAAGCTCTTTCTTTCTTATTTTTTTTTCTAAGACAAACACTAAGTGCACAGACTTTTAAACAAGTGCTTTATTCTTGCAAATTAAAATAAAATATTTTCATGTAATCAGTAAGTTTTGTTATGAAACTTTACAGCAGCTATATTAAACAATACAAATAACTACTATTTTGAAATACTGAACATCTTGTAATTAGACCAGCCTTTAAGAAATATTCAGAGTTAAGGCACATTAGAATGTATTCCACAACATGGAGACAGCCCTGACAAAGAAACATTATTCTTAGATTTACAATTAATTACCCTTATGTCTATACCTTGCATTCAATTTGCATATCTTAAAAGTGCTGTAAATTTCATAGAACTCCCTTGTTATTTAAAATCATTCCGCTTTAGTAAAAGTTTCTACAGTGATAACTTTCTCATGATTATGTAGTTGTGAGGTCAATAAATCTGGCTTTACTTTGCTCTACGATGTTATAATTTTTCATTTTGTGTGTGGTTTTCATTATTTTGCTTCTTGTTCCTCCTGCCCTCTCATTTATAATCCCCTGAAGAACCAGTAGATAGAGAAGTCTTGCTCGAAGACGAAGTGAGTGGTCAGATTCTCAGATGTTATCTTTTTCCCACAACGCACTGGTACTGGGTGTCTGACATGTTCTATACATCTTTCTTGTGTCAACCTCATTAAACAAATACAACTTGATGTATAGCTCTCAAGAAATGAAATTTCATGCAATGAATTTGCTCTATTCCATCTTCTGTTCTTTCTTTTTCTCCCTCTTTCCTTTCTGCATTGTGAGTAATTTTGCACATTCTTGATTGCCAATATAATTTATACATGGTGACTATTCATAATTTCATTCTCTGCAATTTATTACTGGTTGGCTGGTACTTGAAGAAATATCCATGTTTTAAGCTCACAGTTGGATGTTTCCTACTTTCTAAACAAGGAATCATTACAACTGGATAAGATGTGATATACCATTCAGACTGTGATTTCGTGTTTACTTTGGTCAGATACATATGTGAATTTTCTCTAAATATAGGCATATCTGTTGCAACATGTTAGTAGTAAAATGGCATAGTTTTCCATGAATACTGATGTACAAATGGTCTAATTCAAGGTTAATGCAATATCCTGTACACTTTGCCAGAACAGTAAATATTACCCGCATCCTCCCACCTCCCCCCCCCTTTATTTTCCCTCTCCTGCTTAAAAAAATTTTAAAAAGAAATACATTTTCCAACTAAAATAAACTTTAATGGGACTATATATTATTTACAGAAAAATGCCACTAAACTCAATTAGTACTGGTCTCACTGCTGGGTAGAATTGAAGTCGTTGGATTTTTTTTTTTAATGTAGTTCATTGAAGTAATTTACTGAATCTGGGGCAGTATACTATTTTTAATCAAGTTTAAAAATACAACATATGAGAAAACAGCAACTAATCTATAGATTTTTGTAGATGCACTGCTGTAAAAAAAATGCAGAGACACATGTAAACTTCATGCCCATCTCCTTTAATGAGACAAATTGTTTGAATGTTAGGTAACTGCTTATTGCTACCTTTCTGTATTATTAATTATTAACTTATTAGAATGACTTCAAAAGTTATCACAATCTTTTTCATTTAATATTTTAATATATAACACTGTTGCTTATAAAACTGGTTTGCTGGACAACAGCAGCCATCCAAAATATTGTCTATGCTCAGACACAAACAAAAGTATGTAACAGAATGCAGACCTGTTGTATTAAAGTAAAAACTGGTCATATATCATGCACAAATATATGATACTTTTAAGTGCTTTCTTACTGAGTAATTCAGTTATTGTGGATTGAAACCTGAATATATGTTTTTAAAATAGAAGAATCTGGTTTTGGTTTTTGGGGGGGTTTGGGGTTTTTTTTTGGTTTTTTTTTTTTTCCCCTCGATACATTGAAGTTACAGGAAAGAATAGGGTGCAAGATTTAACAGATATATTAATTGCTGCTTCTAAATTTCTCCCAGGCCTTTTAATATATAAATAGTGGTGAAGATCTAAAGTATCTACATTTATCGTGATTTTTATGGGCCTGATACAAGCAAGTGTTGAATATGGCACTGTTCTATTTGATTATAATAAAGCATTTCTATTAAAAGGATTTTTAAAAACCTTCCCAAAATTCCAATAACACTATTTCAAGGAATATAACATGGTAGTGAAGATTAGCTAGCCCCAGAATAGTGTTGGCAAAAGTGTTCAAGTAGCAGGAGTTTTTCTAGTCTTATGTCCTATATACATCTGTTAAATTACTCAGAGATCTCATTAAATAAAGCTAATGTACTTGTAAAACAGTAGGGAGAGACAGTATATCATTGTAACTGTTAGAAAGAGCCATTCTGGCAAGGAGGGAGCCAAGAAGGCTAGGTGTATGCTGGTCAGTGTAGATGTTTCTAGGCTATAAATCTTGGCCCTTTCCTGCCTAGTTATTGTGTATTTCTTTAGGTGAGAGATTGATTGTAGCAATGGAAGATGAATTTGCCCATAGACCCTTTCTTTTTTCTTATACTCCTGATGCCTCGCCAAGGTGATAATGTGGTGTGTGTGTGTGTGGTTGGTTTTTTGGGGGGGGTTTTTTTTCCTCTGCAATCAGTTGTTTCAGGTTAAAAGCATGAAACTGTATGGAGGATCACAAGAAAGCTTGTCTCTGCAGTCAGGCAAAGATGAGGGCATGAAGATGTATGGCTGTCCCAGGTGGGAGAAGAGTACAGTTTACCCCCTTGGGATTTGTAACAGGTTTGTCTGAAGGAGAATGAAATAGGGTAAAATTTGAGAAAGAAACCTGGTATTTTGAGCATGGGATGTTAATTTTTAAATTATTGCTGAGCTGTGCAACAGAACTACTAAATTATTCCTTACCTGTCTGTTTAGTGCTGGGCAAATTGCATGACAACTGCACCACTCTGTGTCCCCTGCCATTGTCTGTCCCCTGCCCACCATGCCATTTTTGCCACATACTGAACATGGAGGGGGAACACTTTTCATGAAATGCTGAATTTATAAGGATCAATATAGTCACAAATGTTGTACAACATGTCAGGATATCATAAAGAGCAGGCAGTTCCATATAAAATACTAGTTTCATCTTGGAGATTTTAAAGCCTCATTAAAATATGGATAACGTCCATATATGGAGTGGCAGCATTCAAAGGTTGAAGTTGTATATCTGTGATGCTGAAATTTTAACTGTTACATTTGAATGTCAGTCGAATCATTTGATCACAGATGATATTAGCATGTAAAAAGTTAAGATGATGAGATGCATCATACATACTATACAACCATATAGGGTTTTTTGTTTAAAATTTGGGGAGTGCGAAGAGTAACGTTGGTCCTTCATGAAATCTGAGATTCTAAAATAGAGGTGTTGATACGAGCATACAATAGCAATCAAATTTTACAGCACAGGACTTTTAGGCAAGCTCTTAATAACTTTTGCTAAGAAAAGACCTCAGTACTTAAATGAACAGAAAGGTTTGGTGGCGCAGTCATCCTTCCCTGTGTTGCAGGGGTAATGAGAGAACATGGCTGTGGCTGGGAGGGGCACTGGGCTGGAACAGAACAGTCCATTTTAAATAACAAGAGAACATAGCTGTAGCTGCTAGAAACTTTAACACTGAAAACTGCAAATATTTAAGTTCTTGCATGTTTATGTAGTATAGCTGTTCTAGCTTTGTGGGTAGTTTCTTTTTACTAGAAGATAGGATTTATCTGCTTGCATTGCAGGCTGCCAGATTTGCAATAATCTGATAGTACATTGTACACATCTGCATGGCAAAGTTATCTGGTAGTAACAAAAACGAAGATACCGAATGTTTTTCATGGACAAACTTTGAAAGTCAAGCAAATGCTTTTATCTTGACCTTTCTGCAACACTGGCCCATATTCAGTAGTTGTCAGCACATGTTTGTCTGGAGTCATTCGTCACTGCCATCCGTCACTCCTCTGCCATTCCCATCAGTCCCATTATCTGGGATCAGGAGAGAGCTGAGGATGTAGCCCGAAGGATCATTAAACCTCAGCTTCCAGGTACTGCAGGTAGTCCAGGTGGTCTGTTGTTATTTATAATAAAAAACAACACAGCAGAACTGCCTGGCAGTGGCCCATGAGGCCTAGAGAAAGGACGGGCTGAGGGATGTCATCACTGAAGGACAGCTAAAAGTGGACTTTCTTTCTCCCACACTGTAAGCAGAGAGGATTTATTGAACATCTGTTCAGTACATGGCTGGGAAGATTGATTAATTTAATTGCTCACACTTTGCTTAAGTAACATTTGAATACTTAATGTCAGGTTTGAAGGATATTACAACATTTACTTTCACACCTTTTTAAAGAGGCAGAGTTTCTCAGCACTTTCTGTGTTTTTCCAGGAAGCTGGAATGCGTTCTGAAATCTAGTTTGCCCAGAGGTCTGGGAAAATGTGCAAGTGGGAAAAGCTGCTTCCTCTCATAAAAGCAACCATTATTTTTTGTGTTTTGCTCATTGTGATAAATCATTAATGGTGGTGATTTTCATTCTGGTATCCAGGGCAGAGACAGTTCAGGACATTATATATTTCTGTACCCTTTAACATAATATCATGGTCATATTGAAGGAGTAGATGAGTTAAAGCCACAATAATTTATTGCATGTTCACTCAGACAGGGCATTTGGGAAGAAATTCCTGAGATCCCCTTGTAAAACCCCTCCCTTGTACTAAGGGAGAAACATTAAGCAATGGAACATTTATTGTTTTATTTGGGTTTTTTTTTCAATTTTGTGTGCATCTGATAGTTTTGCAGCTGCATAGCTCTGAAATGTTTATCACCAGTCTGATCAAATATGAAAAAGTCCAACTGAAAGTATTAATTTTCTCTTACAGTATCTGGCACAAAACTCTAAAACTTTCCCAAATATAACACAGTTAACTATACTTTTAAAACAGCAAATGTTTGTAATATTTCCTGTACTCCTGGTAGCAATGTCTGTGACTACTTAGCAAATGCTTATATTTTTTAAAGATAAAGGCAAAGATCCTTGTTTTGCTGCATTGTGGAACTGGCTTTGCATTTGTCACCATCAGATGTTAAAATGAGAAAAGGCAGACTGATAGATAGTGGTTCATGTGCAAAGACTGATTTTATTTTTTTTTTCCACCCTACAAATGATTTTTTCCCCAATCCTTTATGCCCTAGTAAAGATGTTCTTTGATCTCTCTGTACAGCAGTTCATTTTAAGTCTGATGTACAGTCAGATATCCTATTAGATACCAGATCTTAAAATATTTGTCTTACTTTCTGTGTAATTTGCTTTGGAACTGTTAGTCCAATAAATAGTAAATGATACTGACTTACATAGCCATGTATTTTTATTGTCAAAGATGCTGTATATAATTTTCTCACAACAGTGCCTAACTCTGTGAGGGTTGGAATTTAACACTTCTACGTGGCTAATTTACTACCTTCAAACAAAAAAAGGAAAGCTTGGAGAGAAAGGCCTCATACAAAGCTGCATAAAGCACAGAAATAGTATCATGTAGTGGTACTTAATAATGGCACTGGCATTTTGTTAGCATCTCTACAAGAAAAAAATTGTTCTTAGAGAAGGATAATCTACACTCAAATCTGATTGAAGTCAAAAGAAACACTGGCTGATTTCTTTGAAAGATGCCCGTCTGTCCCTGAATTTGACTGTGCACAATACATCCTGCAACAACGAGTCAGATTGTCAAGGCCAGAACCAGGTGCCTATGTTACTTGTATCCTTCTACATCAGTCATACTGTAGGGAGCAGACAATTAATTCTGGAGCAAAATTGAAAGTCAGAGGCAGAGTGTGAAAGAACAGAATGACAATAATAAAGTGCCCCTGCCTCACATTAATCTCCCTCACTTCAGGGCTGTCAGAGGCGGCCTGGCGGTGACTAATGCCAAGCTTTGCATACAGTGGTCACAGACATGAGCAGCATTGCTCCCCTTACAGCATCCGCGATTCGCTTTGTTGAGTTTTTGACTCCTGTGGAATCATTGAAAAAACATCGCCGCTGGTCATAGGTAGCAGGACGAAGTTCCTTCATCATACACCTATTGATCGATGGGCACTGCTTCTGGGCTTGGCTTTGGAAAAAAAAATAAAAAAATAAAAGGAATCCTGAGAAGTGCAGGGAGATTAAACTAACTTTTTGAATGGATGAGCTCAGCAGAGAAGGGTTAATAAGTTTGGCTTTGAGGAAGTGCATATCATCGCAAGTCCAAGCATCAAGATAAAATGATCTTGCACCTCTATAGACACACTAATCCATTAACATTGCAAAAGAGTTTGATGTACATTTGGGAATTGCGTTCCATTGATTTTATTGTCATCTTTTTGCACAAATAGTAAATAGGCTAACATTTAAGGAACTGTGTAATTATTCCCGAAAAGCAAGACATCAATGTAAAGTTTATTGTTGTAGACCAGACATTTTGACAGGAATACTGTAATATCCCAGAGGTGTCACTGGGTTACTGAAAAGGTTAAAAATTGGTGCATTGTGTCGGAGAAGAAAGGCAGTAACAACAAGCAGCATTCAAAAAATCACAGGCACTTCTGTAGGAAAGTGGAAATGTGTCATGTAACAACATCCAGCTTCTGTAAGTGGATTGCAGCACCTAGGAGAAAAGTGAAACATACCTAATGAAAATGCTTCTTCCTCTATCAGTGTTTCAGGGTGCTCTCTCATTATTCGAACTGCAAAAATAACTTTCCCCTCGGATTCCTCCTCTTATTGCATGTGAACCCCATGCATGCTGATGTGCTGGAGAATTTGATAGGGTCGTGTCTGAAAATTACATTTATCTTCTTTGGTAATCATTGCAGAAAATTCCCACACGAGAATTTACTTGCTAGACCACGCTGGTTTTTCCTCACTAGTCCTGTGTATGTATGCTAAATGAGGAGGACAACAGTATTTTTGATAAAGTGCTATTTGACAAGGAGAAAAGTACTTGCAGTCTTGCATTATAACTGACTAGCAGAGCAGTGTTCATTAGAAACTGAATGGGAAAAGATGAAGGATATACAGCAATTTATTGTATATAACCAGAAACAATGTAGTCCATGTATATTGTTTGTTAGCATTCCAGAGGACTAGGAAGATGACAGGCACAAAGGTCCTCTTGTATAGTGAATATAGATGTTATTGGATCAGGAATTGTATTTACAGGGACATTTTGATCCTTGTGCACTGTCAGGAACTTCTTTTTCTCCTATGTAGATTTAGTTCCATTGGCAACTCTAAATCTCAGTTTTGACTTAAAACATTCTAATAGCATTTCTGATAGTGTTTCCAAGCTACTCAACTGGACGTATGGTTGTCTTTTCTTCAAGAAGATAATAGGAAGTATACAAAATTTCTATCATGAGCCATAGTAAGAATCTACCTCCATTTGTGCATTCTCTGCTGAGTCACTCCCTAGAGGTTGTTATTCAAGTTCCTATCGGCAGAAAGAAGGAAGACTTCAGTTTTACACACATGAAGTGACTTAGTGAGTTTTGTCCTAACTGTTTCAGTTTGTTCACGGTCAGTCCTGTTCTCTATTTCCATAACCATTGATGAGATCAAGCTATGAATCCCCAGGACTTGTCTCAACTTCAGACTCAGTAAAGCTGCCACCAAGTGCTAAATCTGATATTCCCTTCTTTCTATCCAGTGCCTTTGGAGTTTTTCAAATGAGGTGCAGATCTGCTTTTTAGAGCTATGTAAAATGAGTATGTAGCATGGTAGTTCTACAAATTCTGGGAAGAGTCACAATTAGGTAGCTATCAACTGAAACAGCATTGTTCAAAAGCTTTTAATAAATAATTGGTGTGTGAATCCTGCATTTGCAGCTGGTCTAGATATGGTAGGTCTAATTGTGTCAGTGCTGCATACTATTAAATATTTTTCTCTTTGTCAACAATACATTTATTCTATTTTCTTTTTAATTGACTGAAAAAAAGAGATTTTCCTGTCTTTTTTATTTTTGGATGTAAGATGTTTGGTTTTCTTGCTCTTCTAACCTAAGAAAAAAAGTACACCTAGGAATTCTTGGTTTTGTTTTGCAGAAATCATGAAGAACTTACATATAAATGAAAAAAACCCAGCACTTCAGTTGTTTGAGAAAACCAGCATTGCTCAACAGAAGAAAACTAATGAATTTTGCTTTCTGCATGCTGATAGAGTATGTCTGCTGACCTCAAATCTCTTTCAGTTTAGGAGGCTATGAGGGCAGAAAACTGTTCCCAAACTCCTCGCTGAAGGTATAGCATCTTGCAGCACACACAGCTATTTTGGCTACTGATGGGGACGTACTGCTGATTCCATATCCTCAAAATCTGGAGAGAAGTCAGGGCACACAGACTAGTTTCTCTTCCCTAGCCAAGATGAAAAAGCCTGAATTCTATCCTCCAGATTGGAAGATTAAGGGGTGCTTATCTGCCCAGATTGCATTCCCACATTTATGCACAAAATTGAGCCTTACTATATTCATGTATCTTTTTGAAACAGGAAGAAATTAATGGTGTTTCTAAAATATGGTCTATTAAAGGCACATGTAAAAAGTTCTATAAAATTCTGGACATTTTACTTTGCCAAATATGTAACCATACCGTGTCTAGCTCATATGGGCAATATTTTGGTATGATCTATAAAAATGAAGGAGCCCTTTTGCACAATGGGGTTTGTTCTCCCTATTTGTGAGACAGACAGTGCCAGTTACCTAGAGGGGTGTCTTCTCACTGTGTCCCTTTCATTGTTAAATTATGATTCTGTATTTTTTACCTTGCTTACAGGGCAAAGAAGTGAGACCCTAAACATGTAGTCACCTTTTGAAGGAAAGGTAAAGCTTCCCTTTTCATGTTACTAATATGCTCTTTTTGTTTGTGGTATAAGTAGAGGGTATGTCACATGACATATCAAAAACAAGTAATCTTTTAACTCTGTTTCATCCTCTTGTGAGAAGTTTTCTCCTTAAGTTCTTAAGTGTATTTTACAGGCAGCAGTGGCCACCAATATGCATTTTTTTCGCACTTTTTTCTGACTAGAAAGTAATTAAAGTCATGACTAGAAAGCAATGAAAAAGAGAAAAAAATTGGAATTACTCTTCATTAAGTGTTAGATCTTGAGGTAATTCAAGTGGGTAGAGACTTCATGAGGACACCTAAACTAAAATCCAGCTCAAGCTGTTGCTTTAGTATTTAAGTCTTGTCTATTGTAAACACTCCTGGAGTTTGCCTGAAATTCTCAACCTGATTTTAACTCTATATTAGTGGAGGTTTACCTCAGAGAGCAGGGTTTAGCTCAGTGGTAAACACTTCTTGAATATCTGTCTTCAGTCTTGCCTTAGAAGGTTGCATTCAATATATTCTTCCTGTAACATTAGAAGACTTCTCTTTTGTATGGATACAGGGAAGACAGATTTGCCTTTTCACACAGCTTTAAAAGCTTCAGTCATATTTGACAACATATTATAATGAACTTGGCTCATTCTTTCACAAGGAGAAAATATGCAAACTTTACACAGAAGTGGGCAGCAAATTCTGGCTACATTAGTTTGCTGTAGCAAAAGCCAATTCTCTGGAAGGCAAACTTTCTACTTATTTTGCTGAAACTTGAATAGGAAAATGTGTCAAGTGCCCAGTATGGAGTTTTAGATCAGAATGGGAAAGGAAAATCAAGAACCAAGTTCAGTTAGCAGGTGAGAGCATTTATATGGATATTGCATATTTGGATTTCTCATCCTGTTTTCTTGTTCTCTCCCATGATGTCTCCCTCAGCCCCACAAATTCAGCTTCCACCTGATTAAATATTTTTAAAATTTCAGATCTTTTGAAGCATAGAAACAACATTTCATATCCACCTCTCCTACATCCAGATATGAAACATTATCTTATGTGGGTCGAAATCATGCTTCCAGAGAAGCAGCAGGTAGCCATGCTTCTTATGACCCCATATCATTCCCAGAACATAGGAGAGGAGATGAGTTTGCTTGGAACATCACGTGTTATTATTGCATGAATTTCATAGCCCAGGCACTGCACTGACACTTGTCCATCCGTGCCCTGCATTGCACACAACAGGAGTATTCTATCTGTTTCTAATGAGACATACTGGGGGATGAAATCTCATCTATAAACAACTCCCACTTCACTTAGATTTATTAAAGAACATCTTTGCAACAGTATTTGTTTGTGACAATGGTTTTTAGCTATTTGTTTATTATAGTGTCCGTGGATATTGAACAGAATGGAGTTGCCAGTTCATAAACCTGGCAAACTCCTTGGCTTAAATTTTCTTGGACTTTGAGAGCCAGTTCTAGACCACATATTCTTCTTTTAAAGGTCTTCCCTATATTGTCTAGAGTACAGCTGATAATTTTGTATGTACCTGTTCGATTACAGGTGATGTGATATTAGCTAGATTTAACTATAAACAAAGAGCAAGCAGTTCATTATTTAATTCCAGTTGTAATCAAGTTATAACAAAATATAAATGGGAGATGAAACAAATGAACAAAAAATATTACTTTGTTTAGGCTTTTTTTTTTTAAATATGGGCTTTTTTGTACATTAAAGCACTGCAATGTTTTTTGGAGGGAAATGATTTACTGTGATGTGTATGAAATGGAATTCTGATAGAATAAGCTGCAATTCAGTTCTAAACTATAGATTTTCAAGCAGATTGATGCAACAAATTGTTAGCAAATAGCAGTTTGCAATTTGATGCTAATTAGACATAAGGCAAATATGTGCCATGACAAATTAGCAGCAAACCATACTGAAAAGGATTAGCAAGAGCTGGCACAGAGACTGCTCGATTTTGCATACTTCCTTGTCGTAGTCTAGGAGGTCTGAGCCAGTTTTCCTTCTCTGTAAATAGGAAACCAGAGCAGAGATCACAGGCATGCTAGAATGCCTTTAATTGCATATTTGAAATGTTTTAACTCTCTCTTAATCCCAGGGAGGCTTTTCTCCATACCACCAGCATTATTATCCTGGGAGATGATCAAGTACTTTATCCATTTAATATTATATCTAAATACGTTGTGAGGTAAGTAACTGAGAGGGTTATTTACTTTAGCTAGTCTATTGTACTTATAGATATAAGAAAAAGCCCCATTCTTATTCAAAACACCTTTGATTAACTTCCTGCAAATGTGTTATTCAGAAGATTTAATTATTCATTTCATTAATAAATTAATTTTTGCTAGAGGATTATCACATTTCTTTACTGAGGTGCACAATGCCCTTGTAGTAGTTAGTCTAGATCAAACTCATCATGATATCCAGGAGTGATAATGCAGTTGTGCTTTTGAAGCAGGGTGAAGCAGGTTGGTAATTTTTAACCCAGTTCTTCAGAGAGGTTCTTCAGTGCAAACATAGCTTTAAGTATGACTTCAGATCTAAAGCAAACTGCTCTTGCATCTTTGAAAGAGTGAGATAATTTTGTTATGATCAAGAATGCTAAACAAAAGCCACAGTAAAAATACTTCATTATTAAATTTAAGCAGCTTATTCTTTCTTTGTAAGAGTGTTTGGTTTGTGTGTTTATTTAACTTAAGGGTTCTGAGATAAGCTGCCACTTTCTCCAAGCTCTCAATTCATATTTGCTGATGTTTACTTTGTCGGTTTGGATTTATAAAATGACACCCTTATACTTCAAGGAATCATTGGGTAGATCAGAAGTTCTTAAATAAGGTTTTTCTTTCCAAATCTGACTTTCTAGGGCATACAAATATTTAACTTATTAGTTGATAAAATATAATTGGTTGTCTAAAAATATATATATGTATTTTACATTCTTAACATTCCGATGGCCATATATGAATTTTAAAAAAATGTCAAAAAGTAGTTCAAAGGTGCTAAAACATTGTGGTTAGATGTATACACACGTTTTGGTTAACAAAATAAATGAAGTGGGAAAATAAAAGGATATTATGCACAGAAGATACTTAATTTCTTTGCTAAGTCTTGGAGAAAATTCCTCAGACAATTTAAAACATGATCAATAACAAGTTTTGTCACAGTACTGTCCTCACATCTGAACAGTATGATAACACACTACTAAGGGTTTACAAAGTGTGCTGTTAAAAAAAAAACCTCAGCTTTTCTTTTTAATTTTTTTTTCCAATTTATAAAAGCTGTTATATATTATTCACATAAAGGGCACTGTCCTATAAAACCTTCCGTGTGCATTGAGGCCTGGAGAAGGTCTTACTGTATTACCATGCTGTCTCGCACTGTAAATGTTTGCTCTCATTTCCCAATATTTTGCCCACTTGCCACATTATACCTGAAATTCAGGAAATGTTCTTTATGTGGGTACAAAATCTTAAAATGGTTAATATATGGCACAAAGATATTTCCATTTTGTTATCCATGAAATATACTGGAAGTGAGTTCTTGGTATAATTTTTGTGCATTGAAAGAGTATAGTAACCAACCAACTGGCAAATTTAGACAGCAAATAGAACTAGTTAAAAGGGATAGTGTTAAGAATTTTAGGATTAAATTCTATGTCTAAGTGGTTGTACTCTCTTAAGAGGAATTCAGTTCTAGTCAAATCTCAGCATATGGTATCTTCCCTCACAAAAGCATCATAAAATTTCTGCCTATAATGTAGCTCCAAAACATCCTCACTGCTCAGTTCTATGACAGCTTTTCTGACAGTGCCTAAGCAGATTTTACATATTCATGCAGATACACTGTCAACCCAGATATTGCCTCTGTGAGCTTTGCTTATCCTTGCTGCAGTAGTGGTTCTGGCAAATTTCTGCTGGAGTACAGATGTTTAAACACACCCTTTCTGTTTTGATAATATTTCTAGCTATGGACACTGACTCTCCTGATGAGCTTCATTCTGGCCACTAGGGTGACTCCAGTAAATCTGGGTTCTTCAGTACCTACTGACTGGAAAACTGTTTTAAAAGAGGTTGAGAATGTCCTCTGAGCCAGTAATCACTTCATAGCCATGTTCCAGTTTTAGGCCTTCTTCACCCTCTGTCACTAGGAAGGTGCTTCTTGAGGCACTGGCCTTGAATTTTTCCTCTTTTCTGGTTTCTCCCAAGTGATTTTGGGAACTCAAAGTGGTTGTGAATTTTTTGGACCTAAATTTCTTAATAAGAAATTTTCAGGAGAAGGGAAATAAATACTTTATGAAAATGAAACCTATAAAGATTTCTGAAGCTGATGAAAAACACAAAAACCCTGTAAAGTACAAAACTTTTTTTTTGTGATTTTGTGCAGGTTATTTCATCCATCTTGGGGAAAGATGGTATTCCTTCTTATAAAGCTTACATATTTTTTGACAAATGTATTATCTCTTTTTAGATCATGGACTTAAACAGATACATTGTTCCCAGCAAAATGTGTGCATTCATGGAGAACCTCACTGACATAGCTGCAGAGAGGTAAGTTGAGAAGGCCAGATCTTGAAAACTATTCTGAGATTGTGCAGGAAATTTTAGATATTTGAATTCATGTAAGTTGGCATTTGCATGACACATTGTGGGAGAGTGTATGCTTATCTTAATTATTTGCACACTTATTTCTGTACAGATGTGAATGACAAATGCAGATGTGCTACAAAGTTGACTGCCAAAGTCCTATTTTTTTCTGTTGCGTCATTGCACATGTGGATGGGAAGGCTGATGTGTTCCTTACTGTGTTCCTTGCTTAAGAAAAACTTTGATAGTTTTACTTGGGAATCATTCAAGTTAACCTTATCAATATTATTAATGTTTAGAATACAAATGCTATGATATAGTCTGACACTTTTTCCAGACATTGAAATACTTAAGGTTGTCTGGAGACTTCTCAATGCCCATGTAATCATGAAACATTTATTGTCTTTATCTGCATATCTAAAATTCATCAATGAATAAAACATTGGAGAAACTTTAAAAAAAAACCAAGCAAAATATTATTTTGCAGTCATTTATAGTTGCTTTCTTTTATCTATTTAAGATTCTTGAATTCACTTTGTTAGCAAATTTCTCTTGACAAGTACACTTATTTCTTATCACTAAGCATCCTTTTTAGGAATGTCTTAAATGACACATGTATTGTTTTAAATAAGATCATAGAGTTAATTTTTAACTGCACAAGCAATACACTAACAATAGAGTGAACAAAACATAATTAATAGTTTTATGCCATTTGTCAGGTTCATTTTATTTGCTGCCAGTATATGTCAAATACAAAACTGTTGACTTCAATTAAAAAATTTAGACACAGTTATACCTGTTGTCATTGAAAGCATAGCACACATGTACTACTAGGTAGTGCATACATTCCTGGAGATTTCCATGTCTGCAAGCACCAATGTACCAGTGGGGGAACAAGGGTAAATGAGAATTTTGCCACTTTGTTAGCAAAAGGTAATGTGGCAGCTATTCCTTCATCTGCCCATTTATAGTGAGGCACCATCTCCCTGTCCCCAGATATAAAATTCATTCTCCTTCAGAAAAGGGATTGAAACGTAGTACCACATGTATATTTTGTGTTTATACACAGCCATTGATATTCTAGCATATTTAATGAAGAAACAATTTTATTCTTCTTTGGGGATTTTTTTGTTTGTTTTTTGTTTGCTTGTTTTTTTGTCATTGCTTTTTTAAAAAAATAATTTTATCATGCTTCAGCATATTTATTTCTGTCTTACTAGACAGGACATGGGCAGGTCTTAACTGTCGCAGCAAATGATATTTGAAACATCACAGACAAGTTTTCTTGTGCATCCTTGTGGCTGGTCAGAGTTTAAATTTGTCCTACCAGCACCACCTCAGCAATTTGAAACTGAGAATATAGCCTAGAGGAAGAAAATATTATATGTTGTCTAAAGCTCCTATTTAGTAAAACACTTAAGCACTTATTTAAACATCCCTGAACCATATTAATTCCTTATTAATTGCTGATTTGTTAATTTTAGTGGATTTATTAAACCGAAGACTTAAGAAATGGAGAAGCCCCATAGGATGCTAGGACTACGTAAGATCCATACTGAATAACTCAACTAGTTCACCTAAGGGCTGACAGCTCCCTGTTTACTTAGGCACACACTAATGCACATATTTCCTATGTAGTGTACTGCAGTGTATGTTAAAAACTTCAGATTGTTTGGAAGCAAGCTGGTACCTTTGATGTGGTACAGTGCAGATCCATGCAAAAAATACTCATGTCTGGAAAACTGCGTGCTCTGCATATGGTATGTGCTAATGGGGCTTGCATCAGTGTAGTCCTTCACTGTGCTCCAGAAAGAAATGTTATGGATAATATTATCAAGCTTTGTAATATTAGTCAGACTTTGTAATAGAAATTTTTTTCAGCTCCTTTGCCTACATTGCTTAATTCTGAAATTGATGGTTGGATAAAGCAGGGGATTTGCAGAGACTTTTGCAAATAACGTAGTATTTTCAAATTAACTTAAATGCACTGAATGTGATTGTGCTGTAAAGCAGAATTGTAAATTGTAGATCTGCAATGAGGACTGTAACCTTTAGTTTTCTATCTGTCAATTTTTCTTTTGTTCCCTGTTCTGTTTCTGGAACAGAAATTCTTATGAGTTTGTGAGTTCATGTTCATCAGAAACAGGGAAAAACATTATCTGGATTTAAATCATGAGCAACAATAATGATTTAAAAACTCTTACACATGGGCACATATTGTAGGAATGGGAAAGTCATCATAAATGGTATGCCTCAGACTACTAGAAATACTCACATTTACCAAGTAATGGGCAGATACAGAAAAAACTACTTAATGAAATGGGCCCTTGAAAAAATAATGCAGAACAGAAAACTGGCAGGTATTGAGGATAGGTGAAAGCTAGCAGGGTCCCAGATACTCAGGGTGAAATATGATCTATTGAGTATATTTATTTGATTTATTTGCAATATAAATGATAAAGTCACGTAAGGAATGCAAATTAAAAGGAATGAAAATATGGTGACAACAGCTTTGCTCAGCCAAGTCCACAGAAGCCTCGGAGGAATTCTGGAGATCTGATTTAGGCAATTAGGGTGTATAAATTCAAATATATTCAGTTCTGACAAATTTCCTGCAATGTAAATTATATAGAATTATTTGCAATATTTGTAACCATTGATTGAATTGTAAATTAGCTATAACTACTTGATAGAACTTCAGTGAAATTCTGATCCTACTGAAATCTCTGGGAGTTTTGCCATTTCTTTACTGGGGATAGGGTTTCCCCATGATCATCATTACTGAAGACAGCTCAGTAGGAAAGGCTGCACAGTTCACAGTGGTGGTCTTAGCAAACAAAATGGTTGGGTGAATAAAGAATGGGTTGTAAAATACTACTGCAAATATTATGATATCAATCAGTGATATCCTCTTGCCTTGAATACACTTGAATTCATAGCTTTCTGCTGAAAATATATGCATCATAAACAGAAAGGATACAGAAATAGTCATATAATGTGTCCAGAAGCATAGAGAAATTTAGACACAAAAAAAGAATGAAGATAGGAGAGCTTAGTTTAAGTGAATGAGGAGATGACTAAGATCTTATAGAAAATGAGTGACTTATACAAGGTAAATTTGTGCTAACAAATTGACAATTAATGAAGTTCTGATGTTTCGTAGAGTGGGACTAACGCATGAAGAAAATCTTTGGAGTGTGGTAGTTTTACAAAACAAAACTAAGCATCCATGTTTACAAGGCAGTTCTAACAGATGCAATGAAATAAAGCAGGAAAACGTGAGCTAACGTTTATCTTATGAAAAAATTTTCAATGAATCTCTGTTGTTTGGAGAATGGTGATTTTGGTTTGTTGTTTTTTTTTTTTCCTCAACAAACCTAGAACCTGTTCACTCCAGGCAATAAGATGCCAAACCCATCAATGTGACTTGTGTGACTTCTCCTTTGATGTCTCCTACCATGAGCCTGGGGCTCTAATTTAGTACAGGTAAGGAAAGAGTGAGAGAGGCTGAGCACAGCCTCACAGAGCAGTGTTAGGGGGATGGGTCTTCCATTTCTCTGTAGAAGAAAACCTCTGCTCTGTAAGAGGCAGCCTCTCCTGAGATAAGAAGCTCTGTGGAAATCTCTGGGCTGAAAGAGGATTCTCATTTCCCCATCAGAGGTCAGGGAATCTTCAGCCTATGATGGAAAGCGGGACTGGCAGTTTTATGTTCCTCTGTTGTGTTTGAACAATAAATAAAGTCCTGAAGTAAAGACTACAGACTCTTCTAGACATTGATAATTCCCTGGGCTGCTAAATAACTTCAGTCTCTCAATGTTCTATTTTAGCTTTTCAAGTGCAACACATTCTGATTTGGTATTTCAAGTAGCAAATTGACTAATGTTTCTGCCACACATTGTAGCAAGGCTTGGTTCACAATATCCAGATGGAGTCAATGAGCAATTTTTAAAATAATTTTTTTCAACAAGAGTGTCTTTCAGGCATTATTTTTTGCTACAGTACTGTTTCTTATTCAAAATGGTAGAAACAGGTTAGAAAAGCTAGAACTGTTTAATGATTAGGGTGGTACACAGCTGAAACATTACCACTGAAATAGCTTACTTTTTGTTTTGTTGCCAGGTAGCAAGCCAATTAGCAGTACTGGTTATTATTTACATTTTGTGCTATATATCACTAAAATTGTATGGTTGATTTATCATTTATATTGTTGTATTGTCAGCATAATTTATTCAGATCATGCTGGGATACCTGGGAAATTAAGTAATAAAGACAATGGCATGGTATATGTCTGTATTCAGAAATATTTACTTTGCTTATAATGAGAATGCATGTTCAGGTAAAACATAGATCACTTAGCTATTAAATTGTTTTTAAATAAACCTGCTAAAAGTTTAAACTTTGTACTGTCTATAATTAAAATGGCTTCATTTTGATTCTAGATTGATTTTTAGGGTTAAATAAGTCACTTTTTAACAGATTAGCTTGAAGCATATCAAATAACCATGCCAACGTAGTTGTTTAGTGAGTTGCAGTATTAGTGTTTGTATATTTGATGCTATTTCAATTTTTTTTACAAATGTCAAGGTAGCTTTTTGTTGCAAGTCCTTAATAATTGCTCGGATATTAAAAAAGAAATAGAAAAATTGAAAGCAAATCTTTCAATATATATATTTTTGGATATATTTTGGATATACTTGGATATATATTTGGATATATTCAGCTGATCAAAAAATATGCCATGTTGGCTTTTGAATGCTTTTTGTACTTGTTTTTCCTTAGAATAGAACTTTTCTGAGGTCTTTGTTACAGCTTCATTCCTTTAATCATCCCACTTAGTCCTTTTAAAAACTTTTGATTGTCTAATGGGCTTATGCTTGTTCAGTAAGCTGGCTCTTGCCAGGAATGGCTCCCTTGAATGGCTCCCTTTGCTTAAGCAGCTCAATTTGCTCCCTCACTTGAATTTTCTTCTATACCTGTTGCATGCTTTTAAATTTTCACAAGGGTACTTCTTCACAGTGATCTTGCTGGATACAGACTTGAGAAGTGATTAAGCCCAAGGAGCAAACACCAGTGATCCTGTAGAACCCCCATCTCATTTTCTGTTTACTAGTTTTTAGTTAAAAATTTTTGCAAATATTTGGTATGCTGAAATTCCTATATGTCTTCCTAAATCAAGGGTCAGGGGAAGTGTAAGAGAGAGAAACCTGAAAGTGGATCTTTTAAAGCAAAGAATCTGAATGTGGCACAAGGTTTTGTGATCAGGATGTGTGATTAGTAGTAGGATGAAGGAGAAATGTCAAGGAAAAATGGCTGTTGGGTTAGAGGCCTTACTGTAACATGGCTCAAACCTATTTGGATTAATCATGTGCCTTTGCAGGATTTGCTTAATATAAAGGAAAATCTAAATGATGCACATCTCAACTCATTGCTTGTAGAAAGAGACACGTGTTTTGCTTGCAACTGAAGTACAGAACTTGTTGGTGAGTAGATTTATAACGTTCTCAGAAGTTCATATCATAGATGTAATGTTCTTTGGGTTAAGCTCTAAGTTACTTGTCTTCAAACGGACAAGATATGTGCAGTTAAGTGGATTATACAGAGGTTGAAAAATTGTGTACATTTAGAGTTAAGGGATCTCTAATAAAATATTTAACTTGATCACATTAATAAGCAAAGATACTTCACTTATTTTGACAACTGCTGTTTAATTTTGATTGGAAATTATTAATGAAATATGAGTGCATTTAAAGCATGTATATATAAAGTACTGAAATCTAAACTTGGGATTGGCAGCACTGGATGAGAGGAGATTGGAAGCATGTGTTTGTGTCTCTGTGAGCAGAAGATGAAAATATCTATTTTTGCCATAAGAAATGTGAATCAGCTGGGAGTAAGTGATGCTCTACTATGCAGGTTTACTGCGTGTCTGCTACGAAGATTTCATGAGGACAGCAGGTTTTCTGTTTTCCACATTTCTCTTGAAACCTCTGCATGTCATTACACAACTGAAACAGAATACATGATGGGCTATAGAAAGATGTAGCATTGTTCCATCTGTGAAAGAAAAACTTGCTCTTAGCTCTGTTATTTGAGATTCACAAGATCTCTTCTCATTTGAGTGATAAATGTCAAGTTCCCACAGAACCCATCCCTTATTCTCTTTAAATAAAACGGAAAGCATTTGTCCGTGGCAATTAGTGGCTTTTGTATTTTAATGTTATAATATTGATGAAGTTAAAGTTCTTTATTTTAATGTTATTTACTACAAAAGTCAGTTGCTTTTGTAGCTGATTCCTTTAGACACAAAATATGTCAAATTCCAGATTTTTTAGTGTTTATCCTTTTGAACTTGGATAACTTATATACTATGTATTGAAGTTCACTAGTCTGTCTCAGGATTGCATGAACAGTATTAGAAATATTAACATGTTTCTGGACTTCTGTGTTCTTCTGTGCCACCCCTGTTCACATATGACTTTGTATAGCTACCAGTTTCCTTAGCAGCAATGAATAGTCAAAATGCACCTTTGAGAGCTGAATGAAAACTTGCTTTGATCAGATCTTTTCATCATGCTGAACTTATCAGTTGTAATAAATTAGTGGATTATTTTGATTGTGTTTCTATTAATATATGCAAATAAGTAACTATTCTGTGAGAATGGACCATATCTGACATTCATCTAAGATGGTGTCATCTAAGTTAACTAGGGGTTAACCATCTATTTGTATTATCGAATAAAACAAACAGTTGACAGGATGAATCAGATGAAATTTATTCCAGCTTTGTCTTGGCTTACATCTCCAAGAGAAGCCAGTTATGTACAGAATAGATCTTTTGCAATCATACAGTGTGAGTTCATGTTCAGTTTATCTAAATTAAATCTGGGTCGTTTGCCCAAAATTTCTGTATGATGTCAGGTACACATAGTATGAAAGCAAAGACAATGCTCAGAAATATCCGATTCCCTTTTATTCCCTATTTTCTCCTTTAATAGTATTTTCTTTACCTAGTTCTTGACACTTGAATTTTTGTGTCTTTGTTCCTCTGATGTTTGTTGCATTAAGCCTACACAGTTTGGTGAGGAATACTCATTTGAATGCAACTGTCAAAATACAAGTTTGTTTTGTGTCGAAATGAGAACCACTGGGGAGGTCATCAGAGCAACTCGTTGAGGGAGAGGTGTCCTTCTATGAAAATTTGGAAGGGAAGTATACTGTCTAGAGAAGAAAGTGGATAGGATGACAAGAGAAGATTTTCTGGGTGGAGATCATGGTCCTCCAAGATTTACGGAGTTTTTCAAAATTCAAAGCAGAGCTGTCTGGTTTCATGGCTCTCAATATCAACACATCTCTTATGAATCCAAAAGGGAGAGGTTTAGGAAGCTCTAGTAGAAAGCAGGCAGATATGTGGGACTTCAGTATGCCACTATCCTCAGAAACAGGATTTTGTCACTGTTCAGTAAAATCCTTGTTCCCATCCTTCAGCTTCTTTAAGGAATGCTTTTCCTTATGTGATCTGGTTGTAAGAAAACCACTACTAAACCATACCTTCACTAGATTGTTTCATTACTTGCAATTAGACACTGCTATTGCTTAGTTTAGCAGATACCTCCTTCACTGGGGAGTGGATCAGAAAGTACCAAACACAACAGCAGTATTCTGCTTCAGAAATCGCTTGCTAATTTTGAAATGTGGTCCCACTGGCTGAAGATCAAATCAGCAATATTATACTTCTACACTTAGCCACACATGACCTCTTTACAAAATCCAGAGGGAAGGTGTAAATGGGAAGCATTTAGCATCTGTGAATTGTTAGCTTATTCTGCCCAGTGGGCTGATGGGCTCTAGATATAAACAAATAAGTCTGTAGTAATCTTTGCACCTCATGCTCTTTGACATCACCAAAAATCCATTTTGTATTTTGATGGAGAATTCCTCTGACTGTGGAAAAGAAGTGGCATGGCATTAGCAGCCTTGGCACAATTTTATTTTGTGTTAACTGTAAATTTTTTTTTCTTCCCCAGACTGCTGTAGTTCTAGGCCTCCATTTTTGGCATTTAAAATACACTTGCATAATAGTTTCTTCTTGTGTAAGCGTCAGTGATCCTTTAACTTATCTGTGAAGGAGAAGATGACTGTGTTACCACATGTTTGTTTCTTCAACAGGGTCTTTCTTGAGTCTTATCACCATGAAATACAGGAAAATCCCTTGGAAGAAAGATCATCTTTAGAATTGTGTGACTTTTCCTAGCATGTACTCCTGCTATAAAAACTGCTACAGAAAGAGGTTAGTTTTTGTAGTTTTCTGTCTTAACCTATCCTTCAGAAAAAGAATATCTTCACATCTCTTAATGGTGTGATAGCTTTCAAACCTCTTGTTGTCTGAACTGTTGATTAAACAAAATGGTCCCCATTGCAGCAGGGTGGCTAAATGTGGACAGAAGTAGCTATTGCAGCCTGCTCCCTAGGAGGTAATTTATCAAAGTTTTATCTGATTTCAGAGGCATTAGATTTATCAGTCACAGTTTATAAATGGCATGTCATCAGGATCAAACCAGAGCCATACCTTGCTCAAGTGCTGCTGTAAAGCAAGTGTAAACATCTTCTGCAGATGTACTGTGTCCTTGCACTGGGAGGTATGTCAAGGAACATATATTTATAACAACCTGTAGTGTTTTAGTTTAGTTCCAGAATTATTTGTTTGTAGTTTTGATTTCTAGCCCTTACCCAACCCAAATATGTTTGCTATTTTACTTTTGGTGAGAAAAGCATAGCCATTTGGTGTGATATATAGAAATTACTCAAGAAAAGTTGCAGTTGTCAGGGCCAGGAGTTCCCTGAGTGCCAGGGCCTGGCAGGGGTCACAGGGAGGCTGACAGAGCCTCATGGCCAGAGCTCATCCCACCGCCCCAGCCAGGGAGCAGGGGCAATAAGAGGAGTCCCAGGCTGAGTCATCTTCCTGGGGATGGGATAAGCTTAAGGGGGAAGGGCTGGCTGCCAGCCTGCTGACTGGGGATTAGGATCAGGCCCATTGTGGGTAACTGAGATCAGAGACAGCTCTGGGGTGGCCAGACAGGACCAGAAAGCATGCCCCAGGGGCTGGTCTTTTTCCCACTAAAATGTGCAGTTTCTCCAGACTGCTTCCAGACCATGCCTTTTTATCTGATGAGCAAGGAAGTTAAAGGCATGTCAAATAGCACTACTGAAACTTACAGGAAAATTATGCATGCATGTCCAAGAAAAGGATTTAAAAGAAACATGCCTGGTGTGAAAAATAAACCTTCTTTGTATCCCAGCCTGACTGAGAGGGTGTATGATGGGATGATGAAACCATTTGAGATATATGGAGGGAGTTCTATTAAACTTATAAAAATTCATTTAAGTCTAAATTAACCTTGGTGATTCTTTAACCAGCCTAAGAGAAAAAGTTCTAAAACCCCAGCAAGACAGGCACCCTGACAACTTGCTGGAGTTTTGGGTTATGTTTTAAAAACTTTAGCATCCAATTCTGTATTTGCAAATTGTTTATTAAGGTTGAGAAGATTATTTTAGACCCTTGAAAGCATATAGAACTTCTTTAAGTGATTATGAAGGTGAATCTTATTGTCTGGGGAAATTACTTCTGCACAGCTATTTCTTTTATTGCTGTGCTGAATGTGAAGGCATTACTCAGTTTAATAAATCCTACTGTATCTCTCAGTCTGTGTAGGCTGATATAAATATCTCCAGTTATGTCATATTACCACCTTTGTACAGCTAATGTTACATTCTTGATGACTGGTGGCTGATAAATGCAAAACCTCATTTGGTTTGTGAGTGATTGAACGCTAACACTGTTTAGATTTCTTAATATACTTGTATTAGCATGAATAAGTAATGAGCATGCCAGGCTTTTTTGAATATTTGATTGTATCTTTATAATGGATTTGTGTCTCTCTCTTTGTGCTAATGTCATTGTAACTTTGTTGGTGTCATAACTCCAAACCTTGGCAATCGATCTTTATCAGAATATCTTAAGTCAATTACCCTCTCATGGCCAAATTACTGTGTCATAATACTTTACTTACAAAAGTATTCTGCATATTGCATTTAGGATACAAATAGGTACTAATTCCATCTGCAGTATATTTCTCATTTCCTCATTGTGGCTTCTACTAGTGTATTGATCAGTGATTTTTGTGGTAGTGACTCTGTAAGCAAATATATATGCATGCGTGGAACACCAAAGCTTCTCCTAACTCTAAAATTTATTAATAAACTATCTGACCCTTACTTCTCAAACTGAGCCACTTTTCCTGTGCTCTAGACTTCAGCTGTTTCTAAAAGTTAAGCCCTAATATTTACAGTTTTATTTTAAATCCTCACCTTCCATCATTTTGGATAGTGATTATTGTAGAAAGGAACTATTAATTTGTCAGAGATTTCTAGTTATTCTAATACCCTTAAAAAAATGTAAATGCAGTACAGTAGATTTTCTTTCATCATCCTGCATAATGTTTACTGATTGACTCGTTTGATGAGTGGAGAAACTGAAAGAACAGTGGCTATTTTGTTAGTAGCATCTTGTGATACCCAAATTTACGTTACCTTTTCTATGAAGAATACCTAGAGATATGCAAGAGTGACAGTGGCGTGGACACGGTGTTGTCTGGCATGCATTCTTCTCTCTCTGAGCTTCTGAATGTAAGTTTCTGTTCTAAGGTTCTAAACTTACTGGAGTGACTTCTGAAGCAGTATTTTTGCTATAGACATCTCAAAATCTGTTATATGAACTTCAGCTCGTGACAGACTTAAAGCACTGCTGTTTCAAGGCAGGTGTGTGACCCTTTATTCTGGAGATGCATTGTGGTAATCTGATGTGTAGTGCTACACATTTCATAATTTCACTGTGTTATTAGAAAAGCTGAAACATGGATCCAGCTGTTGTATTTCATTACTGGCTTTCATCAGAGGAACCAGTATGAGCTGAAATATAGGAGATGGATCTGACTCTCCCTTTTGCTTTAAATCAGCTAGCCAAGTGCTTCCCATTGTTAAAGCTATTTTAATCAAAGATACCCCTAATACTGTAAAATAAAATAACCCTATAAAAAGGCACAACAGAGTTGCTGAATGAGGGGAGGACCCCACGAAATATTATTAAAATTAATTTTATGTGCCAGAGACTGGGAGAGAGATTGTTCTATTCTCCTATTTTGCTTTTTCAGTCCACTGGCTTAGCGGCTTCTGGATCAAAGCAAACTTCACACAGTTCTCTCTGATTCCTAGAAAATGTCTTCCTGTATCCGGTCCAAAGCTTGGATCTGCTCCATGCTGCTGACAGACACTTTCTTTTTCTTTGGAAATTTCCAGTCTGGCTTTTGCTGCAAACTGTGCCCTTGTTGTGCCCACTGCTGCCAGGGTCCTGCAGAGCAGGATGCTCAGTCACTTCAAGGGCAGGCTCAGGCATCCTCTCTTGCTTCTGCACAGGGTTCAGTGTGATTACAGCACAGTTGTCCAAACAATGGAATCATATAGCATTCCTCTTTGCTGCCCATCCACAGAACCTGGTAAGCAGATTGTTTGCAGTCCTTGGATAGTAAGATGTGAAACCCAATCAGGTCATTCTCTTTGTAACAAACTTGTACTGCAGGATGGATGGAGCGTCTTGGTCCACTTTGTGTCTGAAAAAGAGGACATGGTATGCTAATGATGGTGAATTTTAATTTTATTTACACTATATAATGCGGGAGAATGTTGTGATTAACAAAAGAGAACCTGAGCAAATGTCCCTCATGTCCCAAAATAGTGCCCATCTATACTGAAGAGAGCAAAAATGCTTCCTGAGGGGTTAGTCCTTGTTTTCCTTCTAGCTTCTTGTACTCTAGGAAGAAGTTATTGAGTGTATTTACCAGAAGTCCATGTAACTCCATCACTGTTTTCCTGCACAGTTGAAACGTGTGCTGTCAAGGTGTGTCAAGATAAGCTCACAAGGCTGCTGGAGAAAACCATAATGGAAACACCTCAAGTTTCATAGACTCATCGGTAATTAGTCCAACGATGAAATTTTGTGAACCTTTCTCACCTGTTTTTTTTTTTGAAACCTCCCACTTTCTGTTCAGCTAGCAGTCTCTGTTCCCTAAAGGTATTCATACTATCTACATTCCTACTAATAGGAATAAAGTTTATTCAGGCCTGTTTCCCATGAATATTTATTCCATGTACTTATGACCCATTTCTCAGACATAAGCAGCATGTTCTAGGGATCAGCAACAGCTCACATAGAGTTTGATGTATCTTGTCCTATTAGAACAAGCCACTTATTTGTAGTTTATTGGAATTACGTGGGAGCATCAGAAGGGTCACATCTCCCTCTGGATTTTCACAGAAGAAAGTAAGTGTGGTACAGTTCATTTTGATGCCAAGCACATAATCATATTTGCCTCCTACTTAGGAAACCCTTAGCCTCAGAACTGTGTGCTAGATGAGCAGATGCATTACATGGGATGTTTTCCAGATTCTTCTTTAAAAATCTGAGCCACTCACTGTGTGCCATGCAAAGTCCCTTACTCTGTAACAGTGTCCCTAGGCCATTTGAACACGCACCAGGAAACATGCTGAGCAAATTACTAGACTGCATAGTAGATTTTTAATGAAGTTTGTCATTCAAATTAAAGTGACATGGGTATCCAAAAACCCCCTTACATACATGTTTTAAAGTGTGATAAATAAAATTAAACTAGTGAGCAGTTTCAGAGCGTACCTGATAGGATAGAATTTCATTATCTCTACCATTTTTCTGCAGTTTTTATATTTGCTGTGTTGAGCAGCCCGACTTTGGCTTTTCAACACTGTGTGCTGGCAAAGAATCAGCCCTGGGTGTTGGTCAGCTGTGCAGGGTTATCTCACAGGTCCTCCTCTTTGAGGATGTATTTTGCAAGAAATAGAGTGTTTACTTTGCTGTTGCCTCTTGATGCTTATTACAGCTTACCATGTATATACCTTCTTGTGCATTCTCTGAAGATTTCGGTTTAGTTCTGTCTTATGAAACCTACCTGGTCTGCTAACCTCAGAGAAAGAACTTCAGAACATTCTGTAAGAACCTGTTTTTGTCGAACTGTGTGCATACGAATTTTGGAAAGAAATTATTCACAGGGGTGTGTGGCTTAAAACATCATGGAAAGCATATTGCTCACAAGAAGCCAGGCAAGTGAAATCAGTTTTTTTGCTGCTATGTCCTTATACACTAACTCTCCTTTCACATCTGCTTTTTTTACCATGGAACATTCTGAGCCACAATTCCAATTGTGGTTTTAGTAAGTGAGCTCAAAACAGATTGTGCTTAGTACAGGTGAAAGCAACATCTGGCTTGCTAACTTCATAGTTGTCACAGAATAAGGACAACAACACTCAGATCTAATGTGATGCCTCTTCCTAAAATGAAAAGAAAAAACTAAAAAAACAAACATTTTCTTCAGCGTGCTTTGTCCACATTTTGTCTACAAAAGGGTTTTATGCAACTGTACCCTTATATAAAATCTTCTTGAGTACCTTGTTAAATGTTAAAACTGAAAGATGTGAAATTAAGTATCATTGGGACATAAATCAATCTATACAGCAGAGCTACAGGCCTTGAAAACAAGACCCTGGTGGCTGAGGGATTATAAACCTCGGAGTCAGACAGTTCTAGGTTCTTACCTCTGCAGCAGCCCATGAACTTTCATTTATTTCCCTATCCCAGATATAAGATGGAGATTATATCCTAGAAATAATTTGCTCTTTTGTTGCTTATTAATTTCCTTTTTTTTTTTAAATAAACTGTATTATTCCTGTAGTGGGCTCCTCCAAAAATTGTCATGACACACCATCTCCTTGTCAGGGTGTGCAAAGGTCTTTTTTCTTAAGCTCCTCAGCATCATGGTTTCTCCTATGTTTTCTGCTTGAAAATTGCTTTTCCTTTTGATCACTGAAAGATCATTATTAGCTCTTCTTTTATCTTCATGATATAAAAGTATTTTGGGGGAAGGTGATTAACAGTTCCATATTCAGAGATTTAAAAAATCTTCAGTTCTTGGGGAAAGCATACATTACAGTAGAGTATTTCATGGGAAAGCCACCTACAGATCTAACTTCTGGGATAAAAGACCCAATAAAGGAGCCAGTGAATTCTTGTCCTTTTGGGTCATGACATATGCTAGGCATTTCCATGTTGATTACTGTTTTATATATGCCAGGTCAGGATAAGTATTGAGGTAAAGGCCTAACCAATGCTCTCCTACCACCTTCCCCTTGTGATTCACTCCCCCTGGAACCACAACCTGAGGTCCCACCTGCCTGAGCAAAGCAGTTCAGGTATGGAGCTTGTACTGTCTTCTAACCAGCTGACATCTCTCCATTTTCATTTTATTTAAAATTGTATATCACCATTAGGTGGCTTGAATTATATCAATACATTTGTTGCTGGCATCATTCTTTGTCAAATGTACTCAGCATTTGTAGGCAATAGTCATAATAAGCCCACAAGTGATGGAAACTGTAAATGACAGCTGCCAGTCACGGCTGCCCTGCCTGCATGTGCAGCCCTGCCTGGAATCCAGGCTTTGTCTCAGCTCAAGTCACTTGATGGGCAGGTTTTTTTGCTCTCTCTGTGCCAGCTGGCAGACTACCAAGAAGAATAAATCATATAAAGTGAGAATAATGATATTGTTGGCACCTGTCGAGTAAGGTAAATCTGTTTTACTTATAAGCCACAGATGATGGAAAATTGAACAAATCCCATACTGTGTATCACACCTGGGCATTTTTCATATTTGTACCTAAAAGTCTTTGTAAGCTGGAAAAGGAAGGTGATAATCTAGGCACAAGCCTGACTTCAAACATCATCTTTTTGAAAGAGGTGCTCAAAACTGTTTTAAAAGTGTTACAATACATGAACTGCATGTATTACACTGAATGCAGAATTCAAGGGTGAGGCTTTTCAAGAGTATCATTTCTCACGAGCGGGTTGAACTCATTCATGCAAGCTTAGTTTAAAACAGTTACTCTGAGTTCCAGTCAAAATCAACATTGGTAAAGTATGTGATTAAGATTTATCTCGTACATTTTTATTCCACAGTAGGTGTGGTTTCCTAATTTGCCATTGTCAAGCACCTGATTCCTATCTATTTCTCCTGTGATGACAGTTTTGTATGTATTCAAATTCAGAATTAAGTGTCTACTAGGTGGTTTAAATGCCTGTAACAAACCAATCACTCTTGGTAGTCCTCTTGATTATTGGATGTGTGATGTGATCAACTAAAATCTTGTGTGCTTAAGTTTTCGAGGCAATAGTAAGGAAGATAAAAATTGCCTCATCTCTTTAAATGCCTGTGTGCTCTGCAGTATTTAATACAATGGATTTTTTTATACTAAAGTTTTCTTAAGATATGACAACTGATTATTTCTTTAAGTATGTACTCTATCCATTAATAAATTGATTATTCAAATCTCATTTAAAACAAGAAAATATTGCCAGATGGCAATATTCCAGTATTTGTTGCTACTAGCAACCACAAACCCCAAACTGAATAATTTTCCATTTTTCACTATGGGTGAAGGGATCTCTTCATTTTACATGCAATAAGAAGAAGCTACAGTTAAGCAATTACAAAACAAGATCACTATACTTTAAAAAATAATCCAGTGCCAATATGTTACACTTCTTCAGGACTTCATAAAATATTTGATCTGTTTCTAGGTTTGTTAACTTTGTGACCAGGTATAATTTTAGTTAGAGTGCTACTGTCATGAAAGGAAGGCTTTTTAATGTTGGTTTTAACTTTCTGAGTTTAAGAGACCCTAATTAGAGAAATCATGACTATTTTAGAAAGTAGAAGCACAAATAAAATTAAGAAATGCTCAGAATTTAATTTTTCTGATGACTGATACATGTGATTCAAATAAAAGAAATGTATATTCAGAGTAAACTTCAAGGTGATATTATAATGCCATTTGAAAAATGACAGCTGGTGAAATGAGTGCTTAATTCTCCTCAGAAGCATCTATGATTTCAAATATAGTAACTGAGACAATATTTAGAACTTACTCAAAGTCTCAGTCCTTATAATTTAGGTGTTCCACAAGTGGCCATTTCAGCCAATTAGCAAAAAAAATAAGTAAGGCAAGGAGTATCTGGGTCTCCTCCTAAATGATGACTTGCTGTGTAAAGGTAAAAAGTGATGTCAGTGTAGCTCATTAATTGGGATCAGAGAAGAGAGAATACCAATAATAAAGACAAATATGTAGAAGTAACTTTTTCATTTTCATATAACAGGCTATTTTGCATGCAGTTCAAAAGTATTCAGTGGTCTTGAGCTGCATTTATTTTGTTACTTGTTTGTCCTTGGCTCCCTATGAAATGGGTAATAAAATCCCCACTAATTATGGTGCATACCACTGGCCCTTTTTTCTTGGTTGCTTTTTAGGCAAACAAACTTCTGATCAATGAGCTGCATTTGTGCATAACAGTGAACTTACTACATATTGCATATTAAGTGTAACTTGACTGGTTTATTAGTCTGGGTAGGAGATTAAAAAAAAGGGTTTTAAATGACAGATCATGTTCAGATTGCTTCATGCGTTACCAGAAAGATCTAATAGGTTGAAGTAAAGAGGATAGTACTAGAAATGAGATAGGATAGGCAAATAAGAATGTTCCTTCTTGTTATTTATTCAAGTTAGAAAGATATTTTAGAAAGCTAAAAATTCTCACAACTAACTTTTGAAATAAAATGCTTCATTTATGGTAAACATTCTTAGCCCTGTAATCCAGAGGCTATTTACAGTCTGGTAATTTCAAGAAACAAATATTAGCTTATAAATGCTGTGATGGCAAAATGTTCTAGCATACATGTTAAGTTTCTAATCAAACATTGCAAAAATTCATTAATCAGTATTTCATAGTTCATTACAGTCTGACTAATTTTGAAATCCTTCATGTAAATTGATTAAATGTCGCCAGTATTCAGATAAATGGGCTTTTGTTTTAAGCAACCTTTAATATGAAGTCCATATTTCTCCAGGATTGAGTTCTGGTAACATTTGACTGTCATGTCTGACATACTAGCCAGTTGCCATTTCACCCCTTCTTCTTCCCCTCCTCCATATTACAAATATCTCATTGACCACTTGTGAGAAAAATACTGTTAAATCTTCTTTAGACATAAGAGGTCATAGTTAGAAAGTGCTCCATCATTTACTGTTGTCAGTCAGCAAAGCTTTTCTTTTTTGCCCCTTTTTTTAAAGAAAAGGAACTGTTTTGCTATATATATATGTAGCAGGTGAACACCCCAGGCTGGTGATCAAAACTTCTTTTATACCATAGAATCCATGTGAAAAATACTTTGGGAGCAAAACCTCAGCTGTTGCACTCAAATATTGGCTTAGTGCACAAGCATTTAACCAGGCTCACCGCCCTCCCCATGACCACAGGAGGTGCTGCCAGGTGCCAGCTCCCATTAGGGGTGACCATGACCTGTCCTCCTCCAAGGCAGAGCTGCTTTCTGTGGGGCTTCTGAAATGAGGAAAGAAATTCTGTTTGGTTTCACTGAGCTTTGTGTTAGGACTGCAGGTTGTACAGTTTTATGTAAGGTTGTGGTGGGAGATTGATAGAGCTACTACGGCACATGGTGCTTTTTATTAGAGATGCCACCTCCCTCCTCATGGAAAGACATAACAGTTCCTCTATATGGCAAGCACAGAGACCAAGCCTTCTGCAAACTAAACTCTTGTTGAAAGCATAATGCCTCCTGGACAAGTAATGACCATCTTCTCACCTACTTTACTGGCTAATTAAAAATTTCTACTGGGTATTTCTACTGGCTTTTCAAAAGTGTTTATCACAGTTTAATTGTTTCAGAGCTCTTCCAATGTGTATGCAAGGGCCTGAGAGTGGCCAGCATATAGCAGGTTCTTGGGTTAAAATCTCACTGCAGAAATTTGTTGGTCATTCAGCTAACCATAGTGGAGTCCTCTGTGTATTCTGAAAAATGTTTTATTTTATGTTTGGTGTTTTTTTAAAATTCTAGCATAGTCTCTATTAATCTTGCTTAGCCTGAGTCTCCAGTCTGCCTTTTGCAAAAGCAGTGCAAGTGGCATTCATGAGCCTCTGATCTCCCTTGTACAGTGCCATGCTTTGACTGGCATGCTCTGCCCTGAGTGTTTTCTCTGATGCTCTGGAAAGGAGATTTGGTCCACACTGTTTTCCTATGAAAATGAACCAGATCATCTGCAGATGATGTAAATTAATTTGCTTAATTTTTACTAGTAATGCTGCAGTGTGTCTTTTTTACCCCTTTTGCTGGGGTCCAGGATTCTTCTTACCTAGGTCCTTCTCATTACTTTTCTGCTTTAGAAACATGTTCTTTCTGCATGTTATATCTTCAGCAAATGAGGGAAATGGCTTTACTCATAGCTCCATGGTCAGCTCTGAGCTTCATACAAGTCATGAGATACCATTGCAACAGCATGGCCCTCCGGAAAGGCACAGCTGCATCTGCCTTATCTAATGCTTTATTTTTATGGGGTTTTTATGAGCAGTTCAGTACCAGTTGCCACAACAATATCTGTAAGAATAAGAGGCAAAGCCAACTTTAACCAGGGGAAAATTGCACTGCTCAGTAAGAATATGTGGGCTATTTTGATTTGACGTTTAAAAGAAATATAAGAACTCTAGAAGGTGTAGAATGATTTAGAAAGGCTGATCCCGGGAAAGTCGAGAACTTCATAAAAACTGAACCCCAAGAAAAAAATCTAGTAGACAATAACACAGTAAATCATGTAGACAGTAACATGGTGCAGGTTTTGCCTTTGTTCTTCTTCATTTAGGATTTGATTTGCAAGCCACAACATCTAATAGTGAAACATGATACTTCTAAGGATGAGAGGTATTTTTTAGAAACTGATCATGGCCAAAGTGATACCAGGGAGCTATTTTTGGTTTTGGATATTTATGGGTATTTAGCTGTGCATATTCTTTCTTATAGGCTGTATTGGATGATATGCCATTTGGAAGTAGAATATACCTTGATTTTCTTATTTTTCTTTGCTAGGCCACTATGGTGACCTTTAAACCAAAGGTTTGAAATTTTTCACATGAATTTCTCATGTCATCATCTTTAGTTTGCACATTCCTTTAATTACCACTTTGTTTGGGTCCTTGGTCTTCACAGTCCTTTTGAAATCCCAACAGAATGCTGGGGGTTTTCAGCTGTGTAGTGGTAGCACAGAGTAAAGGCTTTCAGGAATGGCAGTCTAGAGGAAAAATAGAAAGACTGGAAAAGGACAATTTCAAATAAATGATTTTACACTCAGCAGATTCCAAATTAAATTTATTTCTCAAATGTTATTCATAGGAAGCATCTTATTTAGGAAAAGTATTTTAGAAAACAGTTATGTGTGATATTGTATGCTTATCTCTGTGGTCTCTGAAGTAAATTATCTTTTAAGGTTTGCAAATTTTAATTCCAGTGGTAGTACTTCTCTTTTAGCAGCAGCCTGATCAGTCACTGGTGCAGTAGTCTGTGTTCCAGCTTTACTTCCTTTAGTAATTTCATAGCAGATGCCTTCAGTAACGATACTGTAATTACAAGTATAAGGTGAGCAGAACACAGAGAATAAGCCTTCTAGTTACCCGGGAGAAATACCAACATATGAAAGAAGAAAAAATATTGAAGCAATATGTACTTTTACCTAGCTTTTATGACTATAAAGTTTTGAAACAATTTATCTCTCACTTCAGTAATATTTGTGTCTTTCATAAATCATATTTACATGTATTTTATGGAAAAAAAGCTCTTCTTACTGCCTCTGTAATAAAAGATTCTTTGCAAATCTGCTCCTTAATAAATTAAAAGTAGCTGGCCACATCCTTTTTGAAAGTCATAAAGGGGAATTAAGTGCCCATCTCCTATTAACTTTTGATGATGCCTGAGAAAATCTTCCAGAAGATTTCTCGCATATGCTTCCAACCAGTGGGTGGAAGTTTACTTCTCTTTGAGCAGCAAGAAATTTGCCATGTTACATTTAGCTTTTTGTCTTGGAGAAGATCAATGTTTGGTTAAGTGCCTGTGCCTGGGACAGTTATTTTTTTTCTTTTAGAAAAGTCAACATTCAAAGGCTATGGATGCTTTACCTTTAGCAGTACTGGTTTTTATAACATTTTATAACTGAAAATCAGATACAATAGCCTAAATGTGTCCTATACACAGTATCCACCAGTTCAATTTGAGTTAATATACTTCAGAAATAAAAGTAATCTATAGGTAGTTTGCCAAATAAAACCAAGCTGAATTTTGTGACTTAACAGTGATACTTAATACTTTTTGTTCTCATTCACAAATTTGAACTGTATTTGCTAAGAGGTTCTACATAGCTAACAAAGCATTTGACAAAAAAACTAAGAAAAATATCCTGTATTGAAACCATCTTTCAAGAATAAGGAAAGGATTCTTTCTTTCTAAATACACTAAGAAATATTTTTAAAGGTTTTGCTACACTTTGAATCTAAGCAGCCAGTGTTAGGCAAGGGGTAGCTATGTAAATCCAACGAGTTGCCATTTTTAACCATTAATTTTAAAATAAATGAATCCATAGACACTGGAATCATACAGTGATAATTTAATATGAATGTATTATGCTTGCTAATAATATTCTGCCAAGCACTGTTTTAAGTATATGAAAAAACCATAGACTAACTCATAGTAATAACATAATTTTTGACAGTATCTTAGTTTGGGGAAATATGTTTTATGTTACAGAATTTCAAAAGGTAAAAATATTTTTAAATATTCTCCTTATGCTTCTATTGTATTTTTACTTTATTGCTCGTGGTTTCTACTTTTGACCAGCTAATGGGAATGTATTTTTTCTCTGTATTGCTATTACCTCTTCCTGCTACTTTCCAGGTCACTAATTTTTCTGCTTAGAGTTCATTCTGCTTAGACCGATCTGCTGTCTTTTTTAATGAGGTTATTTCTGGGTTATTAGCCTTCCTGTGTTATATGATACCTTATGTGAAAAATCTAATTGATGTAAATCAAACATAACTTGCAGAAGAAAATCAAAATGATATTTTAGATATTTTGTCAGTTTGTGTGTATCTCAGAAATTTTGTATTTAAAACTACTTTTTAGACAAGAGGGTATGTGGCTAATAACATAAATAAATCTTTTTTTTATTCATACATTAACAGGTTCAAAGAAGTGGAAATTGAAGAAATGCATTGGCATTTTGGTTTGCTGAATAAGCTTTAGATGGAAATTACTCTGAGAAATATTTAGTGGGAGGGGTTTAATTGTACAGTTCAATAAGCTTAGTAACATTTTTTATTAAAGCATTCTTACATAAGCTGTTAAGCTTTAGGTTAATTTTTACTGTTAATTTCTGCTTATATTTAAGAACAAGAGATTGGAAATACAACTAAGACTCTGTGCTATACCTTGTTACCACTTTTGAATGGACTACATCATGTATGCTGCCTTTTTAGAATCATTTCTGTTGCAAATTTTGCAGTCTAAAGGATTGTGCTGTTACCTTGCACATATTTAAAGCATGTTGTTTTCCAGTCATTTGGCTTGTGGCAATTGCTAGTGTCAAAGGGAATTGTGTGACTTTTGTATATACATTATAATGATATGGGAAAGTTAAACATGATTTATTCTATTTCTCATTGGTTTTCCCCTCCTTTGCAGTCTGATATTTTTTACCTCAAGTGAAATGTTCTAGTTTAAGGATAGGAGTGACCTTTATGTTTATCAGTTTATATTCTTCTATACTAACCGTGCATATTTTGCATAATATACACACCTGAGACCTTTTGTTTTTGAGAAAATATCTGGCACTATACCTCCCCATTTACCTACCTGTGACTATTTAGATATATATTGCAATTGAATTCAAAGTTTGTCTTGCAAACTTTCAAGTGTTTTTCTTGTTTAATTTTGCCTATGCTTTAGGGTTGGAATATATAGCAGTGTCAACTTCTGCTGCCACACCTTAGTTCTATTTAGCACATGTACAACATTGTTTTTCCTGCAGAAAACTGGGACAAAATCTTATTTTGATCTGCTTTACAGTTCTATAATGAAAGACAGCCTCTAATGAAAAAACCTTTCAAGCTAATGGGATACATTTTGTTTTGCTTTTGCTCAGAACTAGCAAGCTATTCATTAGTATTCCTGAATCACTAGAATTATTTTATTTCCAAAGAACTTGAGAAAATGCCTGGTTTTGAGGGATACAAAAAGGTTTAAGGTGAAATTGGGAAGGAAGAGGAGGAAGAAAGGACATATTAGAAAATTTTTCCCTTTATTTTTTATGATTCTGACATACTGCTTTGTGTGATTGTTCATTTTCACTGCTGCAGCACCAAAACCCACTGATGGTATTTGTTGTTTTCAATAGACTTTTTAACATCAAGTATGAATATTCTTTTTCCTTTGTTGATTGTAATTAAATGCAATGGAGATCCTGCTAAATATGAAAATGAAGGCTGTGGTTCAGAACTAAGATGTATAGCTTTAGAGTATGCATCTTTTTGTTTATTTATATTTCATGGGTATGTGAAATTCTGGGACTTCTCTTTCAGTACTTTTGTTACTTGTGTACAAGCAAAGGAAAGATGGAAAGGCCTCATCTGCCTGTTAGTAATTGTATTAATAGAAATCTATGAAGCTTCATCTGTTGCTCATCTATTTAAAGCAAGATTTAATAATCTGGGGCAGCACTGAAAATCAGATACCTTTCTTTTGTTCAGTCTCCTACTTAGCAGGAACATCAATGCTAAGAATATTTCATTTTCTGGTCTGTGAAATTGTTTAATTTGTGGTTATGAAGCCTTTAATTTTAGGAATGCATATCCTTCTTCAGTCAGATAGCTCTCAGTGCCAGAGCACAGCTGTTGGAGCCCCCTCATACTGTGCTTTGCATTGTGCATTGTACACACAACTCTGCATTGTGCCAGGCCTGGCAATAAGTCCTGTGGGATCCCCTTACATAGACAATACCATGACTAAGGTGGGGTGAGTTGGTTGTCTGACTTGTGTGTTGATTTGCCAGCTAGAATTACTTTAGCTTTAGGTATGATGAGGACACCAAGTGAAATCATTCCCCTCTTCCCATAGGCTGAATTTCTTAAAACTTGTCAGATATTGTATGAGGACTTCCCTTTCAAGTTTGGCTGAAACTGTCCAAAGGTTAGATGGTCATTGGCACCTCAGAGATGCACAGTCATGGTTGCAGAAGCAGCAAGGTCTCTGCCTTACTGAGTTTAAAAAACTAGCAAAATATTTCTAGAACTTCAGAAAAGAATTTCCACTATCCTCATTTTACTTCTAATAATAGTGACCACTGCACTGCCCGGAGTTCTGCTACAGAAGGGACAGATGCACTATCTGATGAGCATATTATGGTTTAAAGTGTTTGGAGCTTTAGAGTCTTCAATTTGGGGTTCATCTATGGATGACGAAAGCTCAAAATCATTATGGCTGTCATATGAAAGCAGATTCTACTTTCATTGAATTCTTAAGTTTAACAATGTTATTATTTTATTTTTGTCAGTATTTTCTACTGCTTTCTATCAGAGATATCAGATGGACCAGATCATGCTGCATGCACCATGAACACCAACTAGGTCTTTATCCACCAAGCATTGGAATGCTATGAATCAATTTAGCAAGAGTGATGACAGAAAACATTTTTATATCCCTTGTTCCTTGTTCAAATCCCAGAAGATGAATTCTTATGTAGTCAGCTCAACATGCAGATGAGCAATTTATTTTGTAATTCCTAAAAAGGTACATTCAGCCTTGATGCTAGCTACAGCTCAACACTGCTGAGCATTCCCAAATACCTTTTCTTTACTTGCATGCATGCTGGCAAGAAACATTATTCTATTTGGTCAGCCTGTCTTTCTATGATAATTAATTTGTATTTGCAGCTTTCAAAAAGAGTTTAATTAAAAGTTAGATTTATGCCAAAATGTTTCCTGGGATTCTGGATTTTCTTTCTGTTTTATACTCTGTGTGCATTTTTTCAGAATGCTGCTGTAAATCCACAATCATGTAACATGTTCTGCAACTCACAGACATATCCTGGGTAAGTCGATTCCACCTAATGTTTATTTGAGATTAGATTGGTTTATAAATTGGTCTGGAATGTGAATTTCCTTCTTTGTTGTGGTCTTTTGTTAAAAGCTATCTTTACATCATGATAAAACTTTTCTTTAAGAAACAAAATACTTAATTTCATTAATCTGTTTAGCAATACCAATATAATGTGCTATAATATTGATTTTTTTTTACTTAGGATTAAAAATCTCTATTTCTTTCCACAGAATTAAATGCTTCAAACTGGCACTCAACCTCTTTACCATCCTCTCTTTAATTTAGTTATTATAATTAGGCATTAACTGGTGTTGGTGGTATACCAGTTACAAGCCATTCTGTTCTGCTTGTCTTGATTATCACAGTTTAGATGTAAAGTAAATTAGAATGAAAGACTATACAGTCCAATTACAGATAAAAGCAGCAAACTCTACTGCTGTAATTAGATGCCAGTACTATTTTTCTTAGATTTTCTATCTCAGAGGGCATTTCTTGTAGCTACTTTGCTGAAGCTAATGTTTAAGGATTTTATAAATGCTTTGTCTTTGTGACATTGTCTGTGCTCCTTTAAGTGGCCTGTTCTGAGGTGCAGAATTTGTGTCTATGTATTCCTTGTCCATGATACATTTTTCTTTCAAGATGATGTAATGTCTTCTTTGTTTTATGAGTGTGTAGACATTAGGGTGAAAGAGTTAACATCTGTGTGTTCAAACCTTTCCATTTGTAGCAATGAGGAGGTACCTGCTGTCTGCACTAATTGAAAATGCCCAGAATTATTCCCTAAAAAAGTCTCCGGTATAGAGAGGTCATGGGATAAAGGGAAGACAAGAAACTCAGCAGAAAATTGACTCAAGATCATGTAAAGTTCAGTATCCTACAAACCAACTGCTGTTTTCTTCCTAAGAAATCTTGACAAACTGGCGTGCACACATCCATAAAATAGCCAAAAACACTGCAGGTTGTATTGGCTTTGATTTCATTTGGGTAAAAGAATCAAGAACTTTAGGAAAGGGAAACCAGCTCTAGATTCGAATTCACTGAAATATGATGAAACACAAAAGACAGTCACTGTAAATATGACATCTTTGGTATATATATTAGTAAAGACAATGCAGATAGTTGTGCTAAAACAGTCTGTGAATGCAAGGAATACTTTCTGCCAGTAGTCTGCTGTATTCACCCTGAGTCCTTGAGGTAAGAAAGGAAGAACCTTTCAAATTAGAAATAATCTGGTGTTTTCTATAGCTGATCAAAAGCACTTGGTGGAATAATAATTGTACTGAAAAATTCAAATGTGTGATTTTGTTGTAGGAAAAAATTAATTTCAGTTAATATGTTGGCAGAACAATATCAAAATAATTGACTTGAACCATTTTGTTTTGGCGAAGTTGTTTCAAGTAATTCCAATACATGCTACGGATTACAATTAGTGAGTATTAGTATTTTATGTGTTTAGGTATTTCTAGGGGTTATTTTACATTCAATATTTTACATGTTTCAAAATCTGAAATTTGAATTAGAGTGAGATATGTGAAGAAATAATATCTTCCTACGGTCTTGCAGTGCATAATAAGCTTTTACTAGAATTCTTTTTGCAACAATTGCAATGCTTTTTTTTCAGTTGAAATGATTGAAATGACAGTTGTTGAGCAGCTTTCTAGCCCTTTAGCAACCTGTGATATGAATTGTATGGTACTCAATATCTGAAGTGTTATTCTCTAAAGTCATAAAATATGATTTATACATGATAAAACTTTCAAATTAGTACAAGTTCTTATTATAAGGTATATCAGAAGAAACAATCTCAAACCAGGGAAATGAAGAATATATTTTTATTATGTGTGAAATTTTCCTGACTAGAGTCCAGCTTCTTGGATTTTAGTCTAATCCACACTTTTAGTGGTGAACTAAACCTCTGGAGCAGAATTTGGGAATGAGACTGTACTACCACTGGCTGAAAGAGCAGCTGAAGCTCCTCCACACCACTTGAATGACATCAGAGGAATCTGTGTAAGAGTTCCACATTGGAGTTTACATTGTCTGGAGAACTTGTATCACTATAGAAACAGGAAACCTAAAGAAATTTTATGTGAGTATCATAATATTACAGATCATTACTGGGGTGATGTTATAGCTGATAGTAAAAGAGATTTAAAAAACATACTTGTATTATCAGTGTTTCTCTCTTACCTGCTGTGTTTGAGTACAATTTTCATGTGCTGGTAAAGTGGGAAAGATTCACATTGTTTGATTCTCTAGGGTAGAGTTAAATGGTAATTTAAACAAAAGTGATAATCAGGACCCCCAATTTATTAAGTTTCATTTTTCAAAGAAATGTTAAAACTTCTTGTGCCACACCAAACATACAGAAAATTATATATGTTGACTTAAGGACATTCAGTTTTACATGATTAATTTTCTAAAACTCATTTAAGGTGTAAGCAAAACATATATTTTCTTGTGAAGCTAAATTGGTCTGACCCCTTGCTAATTTTACCTACAATTAGTTTGGAGTAATTATCACAGCATACAATTTAGTCTGCTTCCACAAAAAATTATTGTTCATGGGGCCATAAAACTCTTTAAAAATTGCTTAATGAACAACTCAGCCACGAGTATGTCTCAGAAGATGAGAGTTGGTATTAAATATGTAGAACATGAAGATGCAGTATGTGTACATTTTACATAACAAACTTGGTATAAATCTCATCCTCCAAGGTACTTTACAGCATGCAAAAGTAGCATGAGATCACATAATGAAAGACTAGATCTGAATGTATTGAGCTGCAGGAAGATGACAAGTGCAAGCTAAATCCTGCTGCCTCCTGATTGCTGGATTTTCTGCCTTAGTGTTATCTTTACATAAACTCAGATTTTCTTTTGGTTTTTTTGGGTTTTCTTTTTAATGAAAATGGTGGCATTATTTAGATGTAGGATTTTGTGCTCAATTAAGTACTAATAGGTAAGGAAAAATTCTTTGGTGTTAGTGCTTCCTAAGGCTAGGAGACATACATGCCAAGCACCACGCATTCTGATTTTAATTTCTTTTTTTTAAGTAATGGAAATTACTGAACCTCCTGCCAGACTCTGACCATCCATCAGTCCAGAAATTAGAATTAGGCCACAGGAGGAATATTCAGATGCCTACACAGAGCCTGTACTTTCATCTGTGCTCCATGTCTTATTTTTGGTTTGAAAATCCACAGAATTAGCTTTTAATTTTTATTAAAAATGCTTTGCTCTTAAGTAGAAGCAAAACAGATGTCAACCTTCATTATTCCTTAAAAAGACAGACACAGTTTGCTCTTTATTCCCTCTGTCAACGATAGAGGAGATAGAGATGCAAACTCTCATTGAGCCTTTTTTCCTCAGGAAGAAATAAAATAAAAAACCAAAACAAACTATCTGCAGTTTTACAGTTATGGCTAGAGGGAGACATTTCCTTCTTGAGCTCTCAAATTTATCAGAGATCAACCCTTTCCATGACATCTCAAAGGTTACATAGGAAGTGATAAAAAAACAAATTATATATTTCCCTAACCCTTCACTTTTAACACAGGAGTACCTATATTTTGTCTTCTGTTGTGGAAACCAACATTGCTGAGATTCCCTCCTCAGAACAGCAGCCTTTTGTGGAAGAGATCTGTAGGAAGATCAGGATTGTTTCTCAATTTAAATGATGCTATTGATGGTAAACCCAAACTTGCCAAAGTGTCTGAAATGGGATTTCCAATGGGATAGGAGGAGCACCTAAAGTCAACCTGTGCTTTTAGGTAAGTGCAGTCAACATGGATTTTATATTACATCTCCAGAATTAGGGCGAAAGGATCAGCCTGTGCATGTAGCAAAATTAACCTGTATCATCTACATCAAAACCTATGCATTTTCTATATAATCTATCACCATATTAGCATGATTCTGGCACACAGTTTCTCTTCAACAACCTTTTTTTCTTACACCACTTCTACGGGTTGAAATCTTGACATTATTTTCTTTGCCAAACTAACTTAATCTATTTCCACTGCCAATTTGTATCAGGAAAGATGTACTTGATCTTAAAAATATTGTTTCTACTCTAACTTTTGTCAACAGTGTGCAAGAAAGTCTTTTGGGTGAGATTTTCAAGATGCAAACAGTATTAGCCAAAATGGTGTCAGTCTTAAAAGTCTCTTGTTTTTAAAATTCTTGCCACCATTTATTAAAATACTTTGTGTCTTCCTACAATCTTATTTCATTGGTTGCCATTCAGCCTCCAGAAAGCATCATCCTCTGCAAAACTCAAAACCTCTTTCCCTAGTAGACTAATGGAATACCTTTTGGCAATCTTCCAGCTAACAGTCTGCTCCAGATGGCACCGCTTGCAACTTCTAAGAAGCACAGGAACAGGCAGCAACTGCCTTATTCTTTCTGTCAAATAAACAATACATGTTTTTGTAGGCTGGGATGTGGTAAAAATTAATCAAACTGCATGAGCAGTGTGCTGGGTTTATAAGTAGAACTGTTTGACTTTGGAGATTGAGTTGGCTACTGTCAAGTTCAGAAGGGAGTTCCAGATAATACCTTGTGGCAAGCAAATGGCAGACTCAGTTTCTAGCCAAGGGAAATGGCCACACACTAAAAGAAATGGTGCCTTTTGCCAACAAAACTAGAAGGATGAGTGCTACCATTTAAACAGTTCCACAGTTCAGATCTTTTTGCCAATTGAGATCTGGAAGTCGAGGCATGACATGTTGTGATGTACTGTGTACAGTATGACACAGGATGAAATTGTGTGGAAAAGCAAAATCTGTTTGCTGGAGTAACACTGCACCCACCATGGTTTTTGAAGTGGTCAACTCTGTAAGTGCAATTAACAGTTTGGATCTCCTGCTTGTTTATTCCTTGCATGCTGTAAGTAAAGATCTATAAGCAATTCATGAGAGGTAAGCCCAGAAAAGTATTGTTATGAGTCTGTTGTATAGAAAAAAAGTGGTATAATTGAGATTATTTGTCCATTTCCTGGAAGAATCCACAATACCTGTAAATATGTTGATTGTACTATCTTTAATGCTTTGTTTTCCTTGTTTGTGCCTAGTGCACATCATTTTATTGGTCTGTCAGAAGCCCTCAAAATAGCAGTAATTAATCTTTAGTGATACTGAGTATTCTATTAGCTGTGAATAATAACTTTTACTTTCTCTGAGAGGGATTTTTAACCTTTGTGGAATGTGAACGATTGTTCTCGGTTACAATGAAGAGAGAAATATAAAGTGTAGATGTGGGAAAGTTACTATAAGAAATTCTGATCAAATGTTTAATTGGTATGAACTGACCTCGCTCCATGTTTTGTATGTAGTTATAACTAGCTTCCTGGAGACTAGATTTTGCCCTTACAGACAGTAATTTTAGGTTTTGTTTCTCCACAGATGTGTTTTCTCCATGTACTAGATGCCTCTCTACTATACTTACAACTGTACTGGGCAATATTTGTTATTATTTTGTTTAGTAACCAGCCCTCCTCTCCCTTCTCCCCCCTTTCCCCAAATCTTTCTGCAGATACAGCAGAGAAGGATTACATGGTACTTTCAGATTACATAAACAGCTGACTAAGGGAAGACACAAGGTTAATACCCATTGCACATTATGTTTTAGGATCTTATGTTTGAAACTTTCCATAGAATTTTGTGACAACAGTCCCAGAGAAATTACATTGGTATCAAGAGTGGAGCCTGGCTCTGAAGAGTTTTCTCTGTCATCCCACACATTACTTTCACCTTAAAGAATGACAGTCATGACTATTTATGTTAGAAATTCTACACTTTGGGTTCCTGGAATTTACATGACTTGAATATTTAAACAAGTGGTTTTAATATTTTACAGCCTTTCAAGTATCAGATGGTATTTGACACTGTATTGTAATTTTCAATGTGAAGTTACTTCATTTCATTGAGTAAATTGGCTCAATCAATTAGGGTAGGGCAAGATAGTTTAAAATGTGTAAATATTACTAAAGCTTATCTAGCAGTTTTGTTAACTATTTATTATTTAGATCTACTGTATTTTTTCAACAACAGAAAGAATAAAAGTCACAAGTTATTTCCAAAAGTCTGTGTATATATATTCAAAGGTTATTATGCATATATATGAATGCATGTTTAGTGTATGAGCACTCGTGTGCCCCGTAAATGGTATGATACTAATCTTAAGAGTAATAAATAATGGGAATAGGAGCAGGATAAAAAGCAAAATGAAAAAAAAATAATTAAAAGTATTCCATTTGACCTGAGCATACCACACAGAATTGCATTAGGAAAAACAATAAAAAGTGTGCTTTTAATCTGATAGTAAAAAACCCCCAAACAAATAAAAAACCCCAGAGATCCATTAATGACAAGAATGGATTTTATCCAAACTAGTTAAGTACTTTATAATTTTTTTTTCTTGATGATGCAGTAGTTTAGTTACATACTGGGTTGCTAAAGTGCAATTAGTTCCATTGTTGTAATTTGAAGAAAAAAATTAATGGAAATATATATATTTATATAAATATGTTCTTTAAGATTCAAGGATAGCTGTGGTTCTAACAAAGAAAAAAATTTCTTTGAATGGTATATTGAAAAGAAATGGCTAAGACATCTTGGCATGTGATAAGTCCTGAGGAAATGGGTTAATGGGTCAATAATGTGATAGTACTATCTAAAAGCAGTTTGGCTTCAGACAGTTTTGTTTAAGAGATAATTAATTTCATTCACAAAATTTTCAGTGTGGTTTGCAATTCTGGAATATTTTTGGTTGTACAGTTGAAATTGTTTATTTCAGAAATAATGGACTAAGAATCTAGGTTATAAATGTGCATTTACATTGACAAAATATTGCTTTTAGTTTTTCTCATTTTGGTCACCCTCATATGTTTTCCTCTGGTCTTTTGTGTCTTGAAAGTCTAGATGTGATTAGAAGTTAAATTTAAATTGCATGGATAAATGATTAACTTATTAGAAATCACAATTCACAACTTAATTTATCACATGCCTCCCTAATTTTTCACATGGTGATTACAAATGGGGGCTATATGAAAAATTGGAGACACATAAGATAAATTGCAAAACCATGTGATAAATGTACTTATCATGCACCTTTTGGCAGCCTTACCTCCTCTCTGCTCGCTCATCCATCTCTCCTGGGACTTATTCTAATGCTCTAAACCTATGAACAGAGTCAATCAATCACTGAAATTTTAAAATCAAACTCTCCTAGAACTGTTTTATCCCTTTTGCCAAATGGAGAAATGCTTTCTACAGTTTCAGTCCTGCCAATTTTCTGTGCAGGAGGGCTATGGTTATGGTAGTGTTGATAGCTTTCTGATGCTTGGAAGTGGTGATTCCTGACATTCCAAAAGGACATGGACTTTGCTTTATCACACAACTCCTACAAGATATTATACACAAGGACTGAGACATCTCTGTACTTGCCTACTGCAGACCCAGCTAACTCTGTGTGTAATGAAGCCTTTCTTTCTTCTGGAGATCACTGAATCATAGGTAAAACTGAATTTTTGTGCCCATAACATAATTTTCAAAAGTTCATCGCTGAACAGCATTGTAACATTTTTATTCAGAGACACTTTTCTAAACTAAATTTCAACTTTTATAAGTGGTAGGTATCTAAAATACACTGTGAATCATACAACATAATCAAAAAAGTGTATTTTCAAATTTTCCTTGTATTGAAACTGATGAAAATACTTTGTACATGTTCCAAAATAACTTAATCAACTGCAGAATAAACTATTCCTAGTAAAGGGGAGAGGGGAAGATAGTTCAGATAGTTCAGATGCAATACATATTATACGTGTTCAAGTATATTACAGTATAATGTAATAATATTACATTATTTTATGTGATGTACATGTAATATATATGCTGTATATTTAATCTGTATAAGGCATATCTAATGTCTCATTTTCTTAGTACACTTAAGTATATTTTAGTGTATCATGTAGATGTTTTGTTCTAATAGGGAGAGAAATGCTGGAGTTTGTTTGTCATTTCATTTACATGATCTCTTTTTTCTGTACAGGGAGAAACAATTCCTTCAGTTCTTAGTATTCTTTGGCTAGTGGAACCTGATGAGAAAAAATGCTTGTTTTGGCACTTCCCCAAAGGGAAATAGAGATTTTTATGTTGGTGAAGATGACTTTAGCAAATAGTACACATAAAAAGCCAGCATTTCATGCGGGTTCATAAGAAGAAACTACAGAATGGAATAACTTTTATGAAGAAAGTCTGTGTCTTACTTGGTGAATAGGTCCCTGGGCAACCATAATAATGCCCAGTCCTACAACTACAAACACTTATTTGTTCAAAGTGAATATTAACATTGTAATTTACTATCTAATTACAATTTTATAGTAATAACTGAAAATGTGTTGTTAAAAGCATTGCATTCACAGCCTCATGCTATCAGGCTATTTTTAGCAGTGTAGTATGTGATTTTTGTCACTATACAAAAACTACAAAAATTTCATAGGAATAGCTCACTTGGATTTCAGAAGTTTTCATATTCAAACATTTTTATATATATATAAAAAAAATACTTTTGGAAAGCTACTATCTATTAGTGATCTCATGAGGCTGATGAGTAACTTCTGTAAGCTTTAAAGGAGGCAAGATAAAGCCCTGTGAACAATCAGTTTGCATAGCAGGCCTTATTTTGTGTTAAAAGTCTGTGTTTTATTTCTCAAGGAATACATTTTGTTAATTTTCAAGGTAGCATAGGAATGGTTTAGTCTTCTAAAAGACTGCTATTTTTGCCAGCTAATCTGAAAGACTTTTTACTTAATGCTACGAGAATTAAAAACAGTTGAAAAGACGGATGCAAGATTAATATTTAGAAATAAGAAATTATTCAAATCTATTTAGTCCTGGTGAAAATTACTAAAAGATGTGATTTTTGGAATATAATTACTGTGAAAGAAATGTGGAAAGTTTTAGTAGTAGGACTAAAAGTACATAAAAAAATAATTGTTACTTTAATCTTGATTTACATCAACAAGAAAATTTTCAGGTAAGTTAAATTCCACTTATTTGAAGTTGATTTAAATTACTAATATTAAATTATATTTATACTGTTAGTAACGATAAAAAGGTTTTATAATTATGGTATGATAGTGCAGATTGAAAAATAACTGATGAATAACAGGGTGTAAAAATTCTTGGGCATCTCAACTAAAAACATGTGGTAACTGTCAATAGATATTTACCTGTTTTAAGAGCCAGTCTTACAAATTATACCAAGATGTTTATTGTATTAAAGACGTATTAAGCTTGTAGATTTGTTCAAACATGTGGGTTGCCTGTCTTTACACATGCTTCCTTATTAAAGATATTGAGTTATGAATTTAGTGGGAGCATTTTCTGTGATTGGCAAAAGAAATCAAAGTCTTGCAGCTTACATCTTAATGTCTTTATTCACAAAGCTAAAACCTCTATCCTAACTCAGTAGTCAATTACTATTTCATATGCAATATGAAGTATTTTGAGTTCAACTAATTCTCTTGGATTGCTGGCTGGTACAGCACAAAGTGAGAGGCTTTTCACAGAGACTGTGGATAAATACACTATCAAAACACAATATATTGTGTGCTCTTCAGATTTAAATTCCCTTGAAAATGCAGGGTGTATGTTTTCTGTGTAACTTTACCCTTAGAAATCCTCTCTGCTGGTCTTGTTCAGGAGAGAAAGGTGAAGGAGCACTGTGGCCATCGTTTCCAATCTTTCTGTTGTCATTTATGCCATCACAGAATGAAAAGATCCAGAGTTCAGATGAGAGAAAACAAGCAGTGCCTTGGGAATGGCTGATATTTCATTGATTTTGTTGCTTTGCTAAATTGATTGTTTTCTTGCTAAGGAAATGAACAGTCGTGCACCATTCTTTATTGTTATCAGTTGATTGTACTTGTTTCACTGCATAATTTTGCCAGTCATAGAGAGTTTTTTACAATACTGGGCAGTAGAATGAGCCTGAACTAAAATAAATGCAAACATTAAAAATATACATTTGCAATACAGCATACACAAAAGCTTATGAAAATCCACAAATAACTTTACTTGGACAAGCAGTTTTTAAGCCATCATAAGATATGGGGGTTTAACTTCATGAAATTATGCATGGAACAGACTGGGATTGTTTAAGGGTTCCGAGACAGAGCAAAGCTGGTATCTGTGTAGCTTGCATAGATGTAAGGTGGTCCCATGGTACCATATCGATGGAGACAGAAAGGTGGCACTGGGGTAAGTGAGCACCTTGAGGGGCAGTCAGTGGGATTTTCAAGGAGTGAAAAGAGTGGAATGATTTTTCTTTGTAAGTAGAATATGATTCGTTAACAAGAGCAAAAGCAAGTGAAGTGCCTCAACCCCACTTCTGGAGTGGGACTGTGTATCCTTTGAGAATGCTATTCAAAAATTACTGAATAATAGGGGAAGGGCTCTCTGGAAACCTAATGTACAGGAGTCTGCTAATAGCTCTACTGTTTTGGGGATATGACACACATTTGTAGGAAAAGGTTGTAGTATTTCTCATTCTTTTGAGGGCCTTTGTTTCTATTAAAATTATGCTAAGACAGCCACAATCATTAGAAGGATGTCATAATTTTGCTTGTAAGATCGTCTCTTCTGTCTAAAGTATTTTGTCACAGGACAGAGATGGCTTCTTTCACTGCCAAAAAGCCACTTTAAAAGATTGACAAGAGAGATTAAAGAGGATACAGACATTTGGAAGGTGTTCTTTTAACCTTTTACTTTGGTGCCGTCTTGGCAGCAGTGAGTCTATGGTGGGATTAGTTAGGGAGCAAGCATTTCTGGAATAGTTTCTTTTTTTTTTCATTTCTTTCCATTTGGAGTATCAATTAACAGCAATTTCACCAGGGCAGTAAAGCAAGAGAGTGAACAGTAAATAAGCAGCAAGCAAAATTAAAAACAGTAATGAGCCTTATGAATACAGGGGTGTTATAAAGCTTGAAATGCATTTATTTCGGAGCTTAGCATGTTCTGGGAAAACATAATGACTTTGTAAATGTGTTGTCTCATTTTACATTGCAGAGATTCCATTTATTGGCCCTGGAGGCTGGCAAGGAACTGACACCTGTGCCTAAATGTTTTCTGAACCTTGGCATCCACAGGCATGTTCATTATGCAGCAGAGTTGTGGTTCCAAGTGTGCTTAAGGCATGGGAGAGCAGCAGACTTTACCCTTGCAGGGAAAACCAGGTTAAGTAGCAAAATGACTGGGAGAGTGGATTTTACTAACATGAACCCCTTGGATGAAATCTGGTGCTTCTGTGACTCTGCACAGTTATTGCAAACTGGATAGTAACTGAATACTGAGTAAGGGAGATCTCATCAGATTTGGGAAACCTCAATATACCTAGTTTCTCTTCAGTTAAATCAATTAATAAGTTAATGTTTATGGTGTCCTTTAGCATGGATCTTAGGTAAAAATAACATTTACAGTTTGAGATGAGAAATGTTTTGGTTTTTTTAAAACTTTTTTTTTTTATGTCCCTAAAAAAAGGTCTAACAGAGAAAAGCAAAACAGCAAAGATGTGTCTTGTGTTCTATAAGGGTTATGGTTAGTCTGAATCATCTAAAAAAATAATTAAATGAAAACCTATGCAAGATTAAACAGTTGTTAAATCCCCAGGGTTTAGCAAAGGAGAGATTAGTGTTTTACCTATCAATAAGTTCAAGGTTGATTACTTCAGCAAAATCAGTTTTTCCTTAAAACAGCATTTTACATAAGTGAAAATCACAGTCTGTAATGTCTCTTGCATGGTTTCTCTGTGGCCATGCCTACAATAAGGGTAGAATTTCATTAAAGTAAGGCCTGAAGCATACGCAGATGGATTTTATTTTTAAATAGGACTATCTATATAGATTATAAGAGGAAAGTTTTGTGAATATGGTATTTCAGAAGCACAAGGAAGCAATTAGGATCATCCATTTAGTGAATTTTGGTGGTCAGAAAGGCATTAGTTGGATCTGGTTTTCTCATTCATCATACTCTGTTACCTATGGGTAAACAAGGCGTTATGGTGTCTTGCTAATTCTCAGATATCATTATGTAATATAATTGTGTTCTTGAGAGGCTATTGAAGGCCATTTCCAATTACCATTGTATTTAGGAAACATAGGTTTTAAAGCAGTGAGGTTAACACTGCAAATAAAATGCAATCGGATCATCTGTTCCTGTGCTGTGTGAATGGTTATTTCTCTACGTGTGTTTGCTGCAGGAGAGAACAGGTTTGTGTATTGAAAGCTTGAACTGTTCACGACAGAAAGAAAGGGATTTGGCTTTTTAAGATAGAATTCTAGATGTCAAGATCACTGGGTTCATGCTACTACCCAGATGAGTTTGGGAATGTGCCAAGAAGCTAAAAGCAGTTGATAAACCCCAGAAAAGTAGTAAATCAGAGCTAGAAAGCTTTTGAAAAATTTAAGAAGCTGGGGTATATACTAGAGAGGGATGATAATATAATTCTGAAAAAGAGCTTGGTTACTTCACAGAAAGTGTTGTGTGCCAGTGTGTTAATGGTCAAACCCTTAGAGCTTTGCCCTTTGGTTCTAATGAGTGGCCCAGAAGTTCAGATGTTTATATGAACATTATCTGTCTCTAGAATGATCAGCTCAAAACCCTAGCTCTGCTGGGTTTTCATCTTTATCCTTTAATCTAGACTCTGTATTGGTGGGATTATTCACATGATTGAGGTTTTGCAGGCTTGGTCCAAACATTTATATAATGGATTATATTGACACTTTTGCTACATCATTGGTCAAAATGAATTCAGCTGTGGTTATACACAGCATACCCTGCTGTGTAAATAAGAACCTGCTTTCCCATGATATTTTCTAGTGAAGAACATGAGTTAAATGGGGCACTATTCTTCTGCACCAAGCATGCAATAGGTAGGAACGTAATCTGATACTGAATTACTCTCCACGTGTTGATTAAAAAGGAAGATCCTGAGCTACCACTGTGCTGCAGATTCTAGAACCACAAAACTTCTTGCTGAACCGTTGGAGGAAAAGTGATTGAAAAACTTCTGTTGGCTTTATGTTTGTCCTGAATGCGTATTCTTGAACACTTTCCCTCACCATTTACTAACTCTCTTCCGTTCCCTCTATTTGCTTCAGCTTGTAAGGTAATATTATATCCTTTGCTTATATTCCTGGTGCTTCTTATTCCTTCTTTTCTCCAAGTTTAGTGTTAGCTCTTCCTTGGCATTATAGGTATGATTTATTCAAGGACATGGGTAATATCAGTGATATCAAAGGGACTGTTAGCATGCAATTAGTATGCACATACCTAAGTATGTAGCTGAGTTGCAGCTTATGCATTCAGAAATATGGATGTTCTTGAAAAATCCATTTATTTCAGTCCGCATCAGTTGAACTGTTCCCATTTGCAGTAATGAGATTTTTAACAGATTCCATATGAAAACAGGTTTAAACTACATGTACCATAGATGACCTCAGAGAAGGCCTGAGGAAAAAAAAAGTTTGCACGTTGAGAAATTAATGTTAATAAATAGGAATTTAGGCCTGTAAACTATTGCAAATCCCACAGCAGTCATCACAGCTGTCATCATGACATTGACTTTTCATGACAGCATCAGTTAAATAGCTACGTGCTTTGTTATTACATACATTAACTGCATTAAAAGAACATCTTAAAATTGCAAAATTAGCAATTCAGAGTTATTAAATAACTAATGTAACAATTAATTAAGTAGCCTTAATTCATCTTTTTTGCCTGTACTTAAAATGATACAATGCTAACTACATGATCAGACCACTGTTTGTTTCTGTGGGACCAAACCTCCTTTAGCACATAGAAATAAATATTATTGAATGAGAAGTTATTAATTCATTTTGCCCTCCTTGGTTAGGGTGTGATCTCAGGCCATATTTACTGAGCACTATTCACATTCAGCTTTCAAGACATTAATCCTTCATTGTGAACTTCTTTTGGTGGTGTTCATCATGAATCACATATACTAATTTATCACAGTGTTTCTGTGAAATAAGGAACTGCTAGTAGCTCTGATTTTTCATATGAGAAGTTGTAGCATTTCTGCTATTTTTCCTTGCCCAGAATGACACACTTCGCTCAGATTATCTGCCTATAAATGTGTAGCCCAAAGTTCCTGGAACACATAGGTTACAGAATTTGTCTGTTAGTCCCAATTCCCATGCTCATACCCTCTGTTTACATCCTAGCTGTTTACCACAGTGCTCTCACTGCACTTTATTTCATCTAATTTTTCCTCTCAGTCTCTGTAGTAATTCAGTTTTAATGTCCTTTTTTTCTCCACAGCAGCACATCTGATCTTGGCAGTGTTTCCAAACCTTCCAAGACAAAAGAGGAGGTGACCGAAAACATACTGAGGTCCACAGTAGCAGGAGAAAGGAAATACTCACATTAGAACTGAGAACTGCCTGGATACAAGTAAATTCACTAAGGTATTTAAGCTCTGGGACAGAGGTCCAAAGGGGTTGAGTAGTCTCCTGTTTTTGGAGGTTTTTAAGACCCAAGTGGACAAAGCCCTAAGAATCCAAATCTGAATTCTGGGATGACCCTGATTTGAGAAAGAGGTTGGACTAGAGACCAACCAGGTCCTTCCAACCTGAGTGATCCCATGGTTTTCTGAAAGAGTAGCTGCAGGTCTGTAAGTTGCTACCAAAAATTGAAGAATTGGTTTGGTATATTTTTGGGTTTTACTTTTTTCTTTTTCTTTTCCTTCTCCAGTTGAGTAATTTAATGTATCTTTTACAATTTCAGCTTCCCTCCCTGCTTTTTTTTTTTTTTTTTTTTTTTTACCACAAAAACATTTAAAAAAGAGTCACCAGAATTTATTAGCCCTGGCAAAGTTTTCTGTATTCTCTTTACCATGTTTTTGGAACAGGCTGGATCAGGTGAAACTTTCAGAAAATAATAATAATCATCTGGAGGCAAACACCCAGGAAAGAAAATTACATCCTGGTCTATTGTAGTTACTTATAGTAAAGGGCAAATGAACACAGTGTGTTATAATTAGAAGTATGAACAGCTTTATCAGAGATGAAGCTGATTCAGGGATTCAGCTACAATGTAAATCAATAAGAGATTCCCTTGTAAAATGAAAGGGAAGATGCTTTGAAAATTATAGGAGTTAAAGACATGTTCTGCTAAACTTTCCCTGGGAAAAAAAAAAACCAGTTTGTGTGTAAATACTCCTCTATGGTCCTGTAATTTCAGATACCTACCTGGAGAGGCATGAGGGGAAGCTTCCTTAATGTGTAACTTAATGTGTAATTAAGTAAGCAAATAGTGTTTGAAATAAGTATTTAGGTATAGATAGAAATATTTTAAACTAGATAAATGTTAACTTTGAGGGCATTGTGCAATAGTGCCAAGGATTTTTGACTATATCTCATTTGAAATATAGTTTTATAAGAGTTATTGAGAAGAAAACTTGAAATAGCACTTTTTTAATAATCAAATTTGTAGGAAGTTAATTAAACTAGTATTTTTGTTATGGAATTTAGTGGTTTTCAAAATGCTAAACAAAATGGAAAGAATTTGAAAACAGTATTTTAAAAAGTATTTATTTTAAGCAGTTTTGGTTTTTTCCCCAAAATATTTTTTCTCAGTGTATTCATATCATGTACAAAACAAAATTGAGTTAGGCTCACACATTATTGCTTACTATCCATCCTTTGTAGCTACTTATAGCATACACCTTTTTTCATGTCTCAGCTGTGTTTAGACTTTCTCTAGGGCTCAGCATCAGTAGCACTGATGTTTTTGATAGTATTACTGTACCACTCACATTCAGTACTCCCTCACCTTCTTATAAGTAGTTGCAAATCACTAAGTGATGAAGAAAAAGTCCTAGAACTTTCTGTGATCAGACTTTGGGTATTAAATCTGACTTTGAAATCTTGTTCAATGGGAAGGAACTCTGGACCTGTTGCTTAAGTTTTTGTTTTGGCAGTGTCTGAAAAACGGAGGTGGAGAGCAGGGCGAGTCACTGGAAATATGAATAAACTTATAAAATTCCATGTGTCACAAACAGGGCTATCCTAGGAGAGAGGTTGCCAGGAGAAAAATGTAAAGCTCACTCCCATTGATATAGATAAAATAACATAATAATGAAAAAAAAGTTAACGTCAGGAAGAGGATACACAGCCAAAAGCCATTTTAACTCTGTGGCCTGGTCTTTGTGCCTTTTGATAATAAAATGTGCTGCTGCTTTGTTTTCTCTCTTTGGATCTCAGAGGCATTTCCTTGTTGTAGCTCTGTATTTAGGCAGCCACCTCATCATTATTCATGTGATCAAAATTTTAAAAAGGACTAAAAATGCTGATGTGTTATAAATAAAATATGGGAAGAAGGACAGTGATAGAATAAGAGTTCATATACTTGAAAGAATACCCACCAGAAAGCACTTATATAGCATTTGCAATATTTACATATTAGAAAGAATGAAATGCAATATTATCAATAGTTAGCTGAAATCTTATAGATATTGTGTGACATTGTATATACTCAATCTTAATTCAAAATTCACAATGTGTATTTCTTCCACTGTTATTGCTGCTGCGCTCTGGCTTTCAATAGCTGTAAATTAAGTGTCATAATTACTCCCTTTTTTTCCCCTGGAATATTTCTATCCTTCCTGTAAATTGTAATTCTCTTGCTTCAAGAATTGATATTTTGATATGTCCAGTAAGATAGCACAGTATCTGGACACATCTATGTATCTTTATGGTATCTTTATGGAATAGGTTTTATTCACTCTCCCCCAATTTCAAATGGGCTGATTTCTCTTGGCTCTGAGCCCAGTTTGGCTTAATTTTTGTTTATTCTGTACAGGATTCCAGACTCTGCTGTGAGATGGGCACTGTATAAATTAATAAATAAATCCAATATATGCTTGCTTTTAGTGGGTTTGTTGGCACATCTGCTTTTCAGAGGTTTCTAAATCTTCATGATCTGCATAAGTTATCTTTAGTTACATAGGATTAGGGAGAGTATCATATTTTTAACATGTACAGAGTTTCCCATTAAAAAGTCATAATTTACTAACAGTTACAGTGCTCTGGCATATTGGATACTGCTGTGTCTCGGTACTTGGAATGTAGAATAATGGTTCCATTTAAGACACTGTGAGTATCTTAACTGTGGTAAATACTTGTGTTTTTGATGCTGAAAACTGTTCTTTTGTACTCAGAATGTTTTTAAGCGGACTCTACATTTACTTTATAATCTCTGCATCCTCCTGAAAATGCTGGCATTCCTTCAGTATTGCAAGAGCTTTCACAGGCATATCTGTGCATAGTAGTGTTCAGTATATGGGTTATTGCCCATGACTTTGGCATCACCAAAAGCCTCTTAATGGAAAACCAGTGGCATTTCCCATTTAAAAAAAAAAAAAAATTAGTTGCAGTGACTGTTTGTGTTAGGGTAACAAAGAGACATTTAGAAGAATATTCAGCAATCAGTGTGGCACCCAATGACCTCATTATTAGCTGAAAAATTATAAGAGACTGTCTCTGAGCCCACCAGCAGTTAGAGAATAATGGCAGAGTTTGGTTCTATGGGAGACTAGGGAGATAAGAAGATGATTAGGTGGCTGATATGTCAAAGCATTATGTGTAAAGTTGAGGCAAAGTGAGAAATTTGTGAGGGAAGGGAAAAAACCTAGTTATGTTGAGATGTAGGTGTGTCAGGAATTGCCCAACACACACTGAAGCCAGCTTTGGAAATTACATTGTTCAGAGAGAAATCTTCCAGTTTCACTCTTCCATCTTCCAGTCATCTATACAGAATTAATACATTCTGTTTACGGCTTTTGGGCTGCAATTTTTGTTGCAATAAAATGGACACCGGAGGGAGATGGATGTTCTGTTGACCAGTGTGTACAAAATGCAGAGTTGGTACTAGTTAGTCACTAAGGTAGGGAGATTTCAGATATCTTTTGTGGGAGCTAAAACCACAATGGTACACTCCCATCCCATCTCCCAACTCAGGATGTTGTAAGGAACTTGAATCAGCCAGATGATGAACATCTTCACCATGAGGCTAGTAAGACAGTGGAAGAGGTTGCCTAGGGAAGTTGTTGATGCCTCATTCCTGGAAATTTTTAAGGCCAGATCGGATGAAACCTTGTGCAACCTGGTCTAGTGGGAGGTTTCCTTGCCCGTGCAGGGGGGTTGGATCTTGATGATCTTTAAGGTCCCTTCCAACCCAAACGATTCTATGATCAACATGGCTAGCAGAGGAATACTTGTGAATCCAGCAGGGTTTAAGGTCTGACCTGAGCATTCAGTTTGTCAGCACTGTGAAGAGTGAGTGATTCTGGGCAAGACCAAAAGTAAACCTTTAGGTATGTAAGGAGCTCTCTATGCATGAACCATTGATGCCTGTGATGTGAGCAGTCAGAGCCCATGATCTATAGGATAAGGTGCTCGCTGAACTGATAGTCTGAAAGATGTGAAATTTGTATTAGGGTTTGTCTCCTTCCTAAGACATGAAAAAGAAAAAATAAAAAACGTGCATTATCAGTATGTTGTTTTATACTGAATGGCTTTTGTTCCTAAGGCAAGACCTTGCAGAAAACTCAAAAGTAAAAAGTTCTTAAAACATGAATTCATTACAAAATACAAGTAATTAAAAAAGGGAGAGACAGCGAGGGAAAGAAGCAGGTGTCTGGATACACCAGTATGTATTAAAATACATAGGTGCAATGCACCTTAACAAAGCAAACATCAACCAACCCAAATCCACCTTCATTTCCCCTCCATGTTTGGAGGGGAGTGCATGGAAATCTTTATTTAAAAAGCTTTTTGAAATTTAAACATTTTAAACGTATCACCTCTGCTAAAAGGAACCCAGTACATGACCACAGAGATTCTCAGAAGTGAGAAACATGATAGAGCAGAAGAAAAGGGGCAAGAATAGGAACAGAATGAAATGGTGCAGAAAGGCAACTCTTTGAGAGGCAATGTCTTCTGTTTCTTCCCTAAGCACATCCACCCTTAGTTTCTGAGAAAGCAGGAAGGACATGTAGGCAAATTGCCAACCAGATGGTGTAATCAAATATGAAGAATGCATTCAGAAGGGCAGTAAAACACAGATTTTAAAAATTCTCTCATTTGCTTTCTTGATAAAGTACAGGAAAAAAATTAATGTGGAAAGAAGAAAAACTAACAAGTTACTAATGGCTTCTAGTCATTTTTGTGACTTTTAGCTTCACAGAAACTTCCACCTTTCCATTCTCCTGCACCAGGTATCCCCTGCACCAAAGTATTTTATTTGTTTTGCAGTTATATGTTCACAGATTTTTCAGAACTGTCTTATTGTTGCCTCAATGTGTTTCTGCTAAGTGAAAAATAATTTAACTGTAAGAGAAGGATTAGTTCCATTTTGAGGACTTCTGTAGTTACTGCTCTTATATTGCATGAAGAAAGGGAAGGAATACTTGCTACCCACCTTCTGTGTAATCAATAGATGGAGAAGCTGTCAGTAGAATTAGTGGCAGCCCAAGGAATTGGAGTATTTTTCATATGTCATGTATTCAATTATTACTGAAACTGCATGGTGTGTATGTTTGCATTTTGTCCTCAGAAAAAAATGTTATAATTTTTAAAATTACAATCTACTTTTGTTTCTATGGTAGTTTGACTCTTTTCAAAGAAAGCCTGAGTGTACAGTGCATTAGAAATACGTGTTCTCACCCTACTCCTCTGGTTTGCTTTTATATTTAAAAAAAAACATTTTGAGATGCATAAAGTTTGCTAGCAGGAATAGTGTGTAGTTATTTTAATGGAACTTTTGCCTATTATTAGCATAGTTTTGATTATGTGATTGAAAGTAATAATTTCATTCCAATACATAATCAGAATTTGACAAATCTAATCATAACTGAAGACAGGAATCCATATCCCAGCAGAAATATAGGAACCAGACATCTCTCCTGAAGATTGTCAGCCTTTTTGTTGTGTATTTTGTTGTCTGTATCTTAATATTCTATAAATATACACGTATAATATACCTATCCTCTACCTTTATTCTTGTGAATAGCTTCCAAATGGGATTTGGCTACAGCATATGAGCCTCATCTTCTTGAGTCTTCAGGAGACCTCCTGCCTTCCTCCTTTGACCAGTCTGCATTGGTCTTTTCACAGTGCTGTTGACAGGGAAGTTCTTGTGGACTACAAATGAATCTGGAAAAAAAAACCACCAAAAAAACCCCACACCAAAACAACAACAAAAACTCCAGGATGGTAATTCATTGAATATTTCTTTTTTATTAGTTATTAGAGAACTTTGTTTTTTTATTTCATTAGATTGATTATGGAAGCTATGGTCACAATTTTTTTTCTTATAGAATACTGAATCAAATGTTTAACTTGCAGATATTTTTTCTTAAGTGCTTAAAATCCAGTCTTGATTGTGAGTAACCAGATGTGATATTCACTCCTTCCTTCTTGAAACCCCTTCCAGTTATAAAGATTTTATGGGTGATTTTGACATTAATGGGCATAGAACAATCTCTGTCATATTTAGAGGATGCTCTGTGTAACACACATGTAACCTTATTTCTTTCCCAGGTGGCTTGAAGAGTAGTTGAGATCTTACCTTTAATAATGGGTTAGACAATTCTGCATTTCAGCTTCTAGAACTGCATTACTGACAGAGACATCAGAAGCTGTTGGCTGTCAGGGTGTTCTGTGAAATTTCCATTGCTTCTGGTATTTTTATCTGCTGGTGGGGGATACTAAAACCCAGAGAAGTGAAACGGAGATTAAACTCCTTGGACACAGTTTCCAGTCAGTTTTAGAATTCCTCTAATCTTCTGAACTCTTAAGTGAAATCAGCCATTGCTTGAGATTTTGTGTATTTTGGGGAAAAGGGACGGACGTTTTGATTAAGTCAAGGTTTCCAAAGGTTTTGTCTTTCTCCATGGTAAGTAGTTTTAGCCCTGTTTCTCTAGGCAAGACCAAACTTTACTCTCGTTTTCTGGGAGAGGCAAACTCTTTTGAGCTATTACTTATTGACTACAGAAAATGCAGAAAGAAGTAGCTGGCAACTCATCTATGCACAAACAGAGAGGAATATGGTGTCATGCATGCTGCATGTGGCAAGGGCAGTAGTGTCATCTGACATGCTGAAAATCACAGATATCAGGCAGTATTTTATAGTGGGACCAGAAGTATCCTCAGCTATGGCTTTCTCTCTTGTGTTTACTTCATCAGTGTTGGTGGTTGTTACAGGGGTCTGACATTGTCCTTTGTTAAATAGCTGAAGTGGAGCAATTCCTGATCCCACTGACAACAGCTGAATTTTTCAGCTAGTGCCCAACAGCGGTCAGAAAAAAACACAACCTGAGTTAGAAATGATTAGGAAAGAAATAGAAGACAAATTGCAAAATGTGGCTCTGTGTCTGTGTAGAACCCTGGTATGTTTTGCTTCTTCAGTCCTATGAGGAATTCTCATGCTCCAGTTTCAGAATGGATTTGTGTGATAAAGGTGGTCAGACTTATGGAGCAGCTTCTATGTGATAAAAGAAAAATTACCATCTTCAGCCTGGAGAAGAATCAACTGATGGAGAATTTGATACAGATCTGACTGAGAAGGACATGAAAAAAAGGAAGTTTAAAATTACTTTACTCTCTTCACAGTTAAAAACTGAGCATCAAGTGAAACTAATAGGGTCGTTCAAAACAAATAAAACCCTTTCTCCTCCCTCCCCCCCACTGACATACTAAGTAAGTTGTGGAACTCCATTTCAGAGGCTGTGCTAAGGATACTGAAACTTGATGTAGATTCAAAAGCAAACTGAACAAGTTCATGGAAGGAGTATCCATCCAAAGCTATTAAATAAAAACATGCCAAGTCTGGATCAGAAAATCTCTGAGCCATAAATAAGTGGAAGCTGGGGAAGTATAAATAAGGTAAGTAGGATTTATATACTTTCTATCAGATCCATTTTTTTTTTTTTGAGTTCAGTGTAGCCCCTATGCTACATAAAATTACACATGTGCTCAAGTTCTTTGTGGGCTCAGTGCCGTTGTTCATATCATACCTACTTAGCCTGCTATTGCAGGTTCAGGGTCATTGGAAATAAATCACTGTTTAGGAAAGTCTGCAAAAAAAACCACAGCTTTGCTTTTTTTTTGGTGGTCCGTTCTCTGCCTTCAGAGTTAATAGTAAATTCACAAGCATGGTGTCAATACAGCTTTGCTGCAGCTGTCCCCATTCAGGGAATCAGAGAATGGTTTTGGTTGGAAGGGACCTTAAAGATCACCAAGATCCAGCTGCATGGGTATGGGCACCTCCCATTGGCTAGGTTGCACAAGGCCTCATCCAACCTGGCCTTAAATACTTCCAGGGACTGGGGGATCAGCCACCTCCCTGTCCAACCTATTCCAGTCTTAATACCCTCATGGTGAAGAATTTCTTCCTAATATTCAGTTGAATAAGACAAGACAGTGGGATTTTGACCATTTTGTTCATTAATGTTCTTCTGTACTTTTAATAGGATAGTGGAAACAAGTCCTGGTGTTCTGGTCTAATTCCAACTTATGTGTCTCCTGCAGTTTGATTGGGGTAGGTTCCCTTTTTTACCCTTCTATGTGTGCTGCTAGACAATGGCTACAGTTTGCTGAAAAGCAGCACTGTATAGACTCTGTGGTAAAAAGTTCAAAACACATTTTTTCTTGTCTAAAGAAACACATACTGTGAACTGTGCAACAATTTTTGAACATAACAAGAATATAAAGTGTAAATGAACAGTTGCATCTTTTTTAAAACACTGGTCATAATTTTCACTAAAGAAAAGTCAGTGCATCTCAGTGAATTCTGACCTAGCCAGCAGAGCTGAATGCATGTACCTCTGTGGACAGTCTGGTATACTACTGAGTGAGTAGATGTGACTGATGAGCTGGTGTTCTGAATTTTACACTGAGATCTCTAGTTTTTGAATACACTATGAAATTTGCTAAGAAAAATACACTAAGAAAATATGCAGTCTGGGATTGTACAGTTAGTAGGGCTTTATTTTCTCCCTTTGCATCAAAAGGCTTTGTATGCATCATCAATGTAAGGCAACTGAGTGAATCATCTGTCTTTGGGGGAATGATTGTCCACATTCTCAGTGAAAGGTCAATGAGTAGTGGGTATTAATTAATCCAGCTGGGCACACAGCAGCCCAGCTTTAACAATGTCCAAGCTTTTTATAATGATGATAGATTTTAAAGACCTGCCTTTTAGTAATGGCATCCCATCTGTTTGGGGTTAGAGCTTTCAGCACATTAAGGGGTTTGTTCAGATTCTTCTTTATAAAGTTGATCTGGTTTGTGGTATAGTCCCAGGCAGCAGTTATTTCAAAGAAAGAAAAAATACTTAATGAGGATTTAGGGCCAAAGTCTTAAGTACGATATCTATTAAAACATTTTTGAGAATACAGAGCCTTTTG